>NC_142591.1:13201200-13501200 GCF_965207765.1 Zootoca vivipara | reverse complement strand
AAAAAATCCCTGACCGGCGGGTCAGAATTTCACCAAAAATCTGACGTTACCCTATTCACTCAAAAACGGTGCCAAACTGTTGCAAAGACTCCCCTGATACGATTGGCAGTGGATAGAGAAGGGTTTTTATCATAGGGAATAAAATCAGGCCTCGACAACTTAATCTGCGGAAAAAACTTTTTTTGAAAAAAAATCCCTGACCGGCGGGTCAGAATTTCACCAAAAATCTGACCTTACCCGATTCATTCTAAAACGGTGCCAAACTGTTGCAAAGACTCCCCTGATACGATTGGCGGTGGATAGAGAAGGGTTTTTATCATAGGGAATAAAATCAGGCCTCGACAACTTAACCTGCGGAAAAACTTTTTTTGAAAAAAATCCCTGACCGGCGGGTCAGAATTTCACCAAAAATCTGACGTTACCCGATTCACTCAAAAATGGTGCCAAACTGTTGCAAAGACTCCCCTGATACGTTTGGCGGTGGATACGGAAGGGTTTTTATCATAGGGAATAAAATCAGGCCTCGACAACTTAACCTGCAGAAAAACTTTTTTTTGAAAGAAATCCCTGACCGGCGGGTCAGAATTTCACCAAAAATCTGACGTTACCCTATTCACTCAAAAACGGTGCCAAACTGTTGCAAAGACTCCCCTGATACGTTTGGCGGTGGATAGAGAAGGGTTTTTATCATAGGGAATAAAATCAGGCCTCAACAACTTAACCTGCGGAAAAACTATTTTTTGAAAAAAATCCCTGACCGGCGGGTCAGAATTTCACCAAAAATCTGACGTTACCCGATTCACTCAAAAACGGTGCCAAACTGTTGCAAGGACTCCCCTGATACGTTTGGTGGTGGATACAGAAGGGTTTTTATCATAGGGAATAAAATCAGGCCTCGACAACTTAACCTGCGGAAAAACTTTTTTTGAAAAAAATCCCTGACCGGCGGGTCAGAATTTCACCAAAAAACTGACGTTACCCGATTCACTCAAAAACGGTGCCAAACTGTTGCAAAGACTCCCCTGATACGTTTGGCGGTGGATACAGAAGGGTTTTTATCATAGGGAATAAAATCAGGCCTCGACAACTTAATCTGCGGAAAAAACTTTTTTTGAAAAAAATCCCTGACCGGCGGGTCAGAATTTCAGCAAAAATCTAAGGTTACCCTATTCACTCAAAAATGGTGCCAAACTGTTGCAAAGACTCCCCTGATACGTTTGGCGGTGGATACAGAAGGGTTTTTATCATAGGGAATAAAATCAGGCCTCGACAACTTAACCTGCGGAAAAACTTTTTTAAAAAAAAAAATCCCTGACCGGCGGGTCAGAATTTCACCAAAAATCTGACGTTACCCTATTCACTCAAAAACGGTGCCAAACTGTTGCAAAGACTCCCCTGATACGATTGGCAGTGGATAGAGAAGGGTTTTTATCATAGGGAATAAAATCAGGCCTCGACAACTTAATCTGCGGAAAAAACTTTTTTTGAAAAAAAATCCCTGACCGGCGGGTCAGAATTTCACCAAAAATCTGACCTTACCCGATTCATTCTAAAACGGTGCCAAACTGTTGCAAAGACTCCCCTGATACGATTGGCGGTGGATAGAGAAGGGTTTTTATCATAGGGAATAAAATCAGGCCTCGACAACTTAACCTGCGGAAAAACTTTTTTTGAAAAAAATCCCTGACCGGCGGGTCAGAATTTCACCAAAAATCTGACGTTACCCGATTCACTCAAAAACGGTGCCAAACTGTTGCAAGGACTCCCCTGATACGTTTGGTGGTGGATACAGAAGGGTTTTTATCATAGGGAATAAAATCAGGCCTCGACAACTTAACCTGCGGAAAAACTTTTTTTGAAAAAAATCCCTGACCGGCGGGTCAGAATTTCACCAAAAAACTGACGTTACCCGATTCACTCAAAAACGGTGCCAAACTGTTGCAAAGACTCCCCTGATACGTTTGGCGGTGGATACAGAAGGGTTTTTATCATAGGGAATAAAATCAGGCCTCGACAACTTAATCTGCGGAAAAAACTTTTTTTGAAAAAAATCCCTGACCGGCGGGTCAGAATTTCAGCAAAAATCTAAGGTTACCCTATTCACTCAAAAATGGTGCCAAACTGTTGCAAAGACTCCCCTGATACGTTTGGCGGTGGATACAGAAGGGTTTTTATCATAGGGAATAAAATCAGGCCTCGACAACTTAACCTGCGGAAAAACTTTTTTTAAAAAAAAAATCCCTGACCGGCGGGTCAGAATTTCACCAAAAATCTGACGTTACCCTATTCACTCAAAAACGGTGCCAAACTGTTGCAAAGACTCCCCTGATACGATTGGCAGTGGATAGAGAAGGGTTTTTATCATAGGGAATAAAATCAGGCCTCGACAACTTAATCTGCGGAAAAAACTTTTTTTGAAAAAAAATCCCTGACCGGCGGGTCAGAATTTCACCAAAAATCTGACCTTACCCGATTCATTCTAAAACGGTGCCAAACTGTTGCAAAGACTCCCCTGATACGATTGGCGGTGGATAGAGAAGGGTTTTTATCATAGGGAATAAAATCAGGCCTCGACAACTTAACCTGCGGAAAAACTTTTTTTGAAAAAAATCCCTGACCGGCGGGTCAGAATTTCACCAAAAATCTGACGTTACCCGATTCACTCAAAAATGGTGCCAAACTGTTGCAAAGACTCCCCTGATACGTTTGGCGGTGGATACGGAAGGGTTTTTATCATAGGGAATAAAATCAGGCCTCGACAACTTAACCTGCAGAAAAACTTTTTTTTGAAAGAAATCCCTGACCGGCGGGTCAGAATTTCACCAAAAATCTGACGTTACCCTATTCACTCAAAAACGGTGCCAAACTGTTGCAAAGACTCCCCTGATACGTTTGGCGGTGGATAGAGAAGGGTTTTTATCATAGGGAATAAAATCAGGCCTCAACAACTTAACCTGCGGAAAAACTATTTTTTGAAAAAAATCCCTGACCGGCGGGTCAGAATTTCACCAAAAATCTGACGTTACCCGATTCACTCAAAAACGGTGCCAAACTGTTGCAAGGACTCCCCTGATACGTTTGGTGGTGGATACAGAAGGGTTTTTATCATAGGGAATAAAATCAGGCCTCGACAACTTAACCTGCGGAAAAACTTTTTTTGAAAAAAATCCCTGACCGGCGGGTCAGAATTTCACCAAAAAACTGACGTTACCCGATTCACTCAAAAACGGTGCCAAACTGTTGCAAAGACTCCCCTGATACGTTTGGCGGTGGATACAGAAGGGTTTTTATCATAGGGAATAAAATCAGGCCTCGACAACTTAATCTGCGGAAAAAACTTTTTTTGAAAAAAATCCCTGACCGGCGGGTCAGAATTTCAGCAAAAATCTAAGGTTACCCTATTCACTCAAAAATGGTGCCAAACTGTTGCAAAGACTCCCCTGATACGTTTGGCGGTGGATACAGAAGGGTTTTTATCATAGGGAATAAAATCAGGCCTCGACAACTTAACCTGCGGAAAAACTTTTTTTAAAAAAAAAATCCCTGACCGGCGGGTCAGAATTTCACCAAAAATCTGACGTTACCCTATTCACTCAAAAACGGTGCCAAACTGTTGCAAAGACTCCCCTGATACGATTGGCAGTGGATAGAGAAGGGTTTTTATCATAGGGAATAAAATCAGGCCTCGACAACTTAATCTGCGGAAAAAACTTTTTTTGAAAAAAAATCCCTGACCGGCGGGTCAGAATTTCACCAAAAATCTGACCTTACCCGATTCATTCTAAAACGGTGCCAAACTGTTGCAAAGACTCCCCTGATACGATTGGCGGTGGATAGAGAAGGGTTTTTATCATAGGGAATAAAATCAGGCCTCGACAACTTAACCTGCGGAAAAACTTTTTTTGAAAAAAATCCCTGACCGGCGGGTCAGAATTTCACCAAAAATCTGACGTTACCCGATTCACTCAAAAATGGTGCCAAACTGTTGCAAAGACTCCCCTGATACATTTGGCGGTGGATACGGAAGGGTTTTTATCATAGGGAATAAAATCAGGCCTCGACAACTTAACCTGCAGAAAAACTTTTTTTTGAAAGAAATCCCTGACCGGCGGGTCAGAATTTCACCAAAAATCTGACGTTACCCTATTCACTCAAAAACGGTGCCAAACTGTTGCAAAGACTCCCCTGATACGTTTGGCGGTGGATAGAGAAGGGTTTTTATCATAGGGAATAAAATCAGGCCTCAACAACTTAACCTGCGGAAAAACTATTTTTTGAAAAAAATCCCTGACCGGCGGGTCAGAATTTCACCAAAAATCTGACGTTACCCGATTCACTCAAAAACGGTGCCAAACTGTTGCAAGGACTCCCCTGATACGTTTGGTGGTGGATACAGAAGGGTTTTTATCATAGGGAATAAAATCAGGCCTCGACAACTTAACCTGCGGAAAAACTTTTTTTGAAAAAAATCCCTGACCGGCGGGTCAGAATTTCACCAAAAAACTGACGTTACCCGATTCACTCAAAAACGGTGCCAAACTGTTGCAAAGACTCCCCTGATACGTTTGGCGGTGGATACAGAAGGGTTTTTATCATAGGGAATAAAATCAGGCCTCGACAACTTAATCTGCGGAAAAAACTTTTTTTGAAAAAAATCCCTGACCGGCGGGTCAGAATTTCAGCAAAAATCTAAGGTTACCCTATTCACTCAAAAATGGTGCCAAACTGTTGCAAAGACTCCCCTGATACGTTTGGCGGTGGATACAGAAGGGTTTTTATCATAGGGAATAAAATCAGGCCTCGACAACTTAACCTGCGGAAAAACTTTTTTTAAAAAAAAAATCCCTGACCGGCGGGTCAGAATTTCACCAAAAATCTGACGTTACCCTATTCACTCAAAAACGGTGCCAAACTGTTGCAAAGACTCCCCTGATACGATTGGCAGTGGATAGAGAAGGGTTTTTATCATAGGGAATAAAATCAGGCCTCGACAACTTAATCTGCGGAAAAAACTTTTTTTGAAAAAAAATCCCTGACCGGCGGGTCAGAATTTCACCAAAAATCTGACCTTACCCGATTCATTCTAAAACGGTGCCAAACTGTTGCAAAGACTCCCCTGATACGATTGGCGGTGGATAGAGAAGGGTTTTTATCATAGGGAATAAAATCAGGCCTCGACAACTTAACCTGCGGAAAAACTTTTTTTGAAAAAAATCCCTGACCGGCGGGTCAGAATTTCACCAAAAATCTGACGTTACCCGATTCACTCAAAAATGGTGCCAAACTGTTGCAAAGACTCCCCTGATACATTTGGCGGTGGATACGGAAGGGTTTTTATCATAGGGAATAAAATCAGGCCTCGACAACTTAACCTGCAGAAAAACTTTTTTTTGAAAGAAATCCCTGACCGGCGGGTCAGAATTTCACCAAAAATCTGACGTTACCCTATTCACTCAAAAACGGTGCCAAACTGTTGCAAAGACTCCCCTGATACGTTTGGCGGTGGATAGAGAAGGGTTTTTATCATAGGGAATAAAATCAGGCCTCAACAACTTAACCTGCGGAAAAACTATTTTTTGAAAAAAATCCCTGACCGGCGGGTCAGAATTTCACCAAAAATCTGACGTTACCCGATTCACTCAAAAACGGTGCCAAACTGTTGCAAGGACTCCCCTGATACGTTTGGTGGTGGATACAGAAGGGTTTTTATCATAGGGAATAAAATCAGGCCTCGACAACTTAACCTGCGGAAAAACTTTTTTTGAAAAAAATCCCTGACCGGCGGGTCAGAATTTCACCAAAAAACTGACGTTACCCGATTCACTCAAAAACGGTGCCAAACTGTTGCAAAGACTCCCCTGATACGTTTGGCGGTGGATACAGAAGGGTTTTTATCATAGGGAATAAAATCAGGCCTCGACAACTTAATCTGCGGAAAAAACTTTTTTTGAAAAAAATCCCTGACCGGCGGGTCAGAATTTCAGCAAAAATCTAAGGTTACCCTATTCACTCAAAAATGGTGCCAAACTGTTGCAAAGACTCCCCTGATACGTTTGGCGGTGGATACAGAAGGGTTTTTATCATAGGGAATAAAATCAGGCCTCGACAACTTAACCTGCGGAAAAACTTTTTTTTTAAAAAAAATCCCTGACCGGCGGGTCAGAATTTCACCAAAAATCTGACGTTACCCTATTCACTCAAAAACGGTGCCAAACTGTTGCAAAGACTCCCCTGATACGATTGGCAGTGGATAGAGAAGGGTTTTTATCATAGGGAATAAAATCAGGCCTCGACAACTTAATCTGCGGAAAAAACTTTTTTTGAAAAAAAATCCCTGACCGGCGGGTCAGAATTTCACCAAAAATCTGACCTTACCCGATTCATTCTAAAACGGTGCCAAACTGTTGCAAAGACTCCCCTGATACGATTGGCGGTGGATAGAGAAGGGTTTTTATCATAGGGAATAAAATCAGGCCTCGACAACTTAACCTGCGGAAAAACTTTTTTTGAAAAAAATCCCTGACCGGCGGGTCAGAATTTCACCAAAAATCTGACGTTACCCGATTCACTCAAAAATGGTGCCAAACTGTTGCAAAGACTCCCCTGATACGTTTGGCGGTGGATACGGAAGGGTTTTTATCATAGGGAATAAAATCAGGCCTCGACAACTTAACCTGCAGAAAAACTTTTTTTTGAAAGAAATCCCTGACCGGCGGGTCAGAATTTCACCAAAAATCTGACGTTACCCTATTCACTCAAAAACGGTGCCAAACTGTTGCAAAGACTCCCCTGATACGTTTGGCGGTGGATAGAGAAGGGTTTTTATCATAGGGAATAAAATCAGGCCTCAACAACTTAACCTGCGGAAAAACTATTTTTTGAAAAAAATCCCTGACCGGCGGGTCAGAATTTCACCAAAAATCTGACGTTACCCGATTCACTCAAAAACGGTGCCAAACTGTTGCAAGGACTCCCCTGATACGTTTGGTGGTGGATACAGAAGGGTTTTTATCATAGGGAATAAAATCAGGCCTCGACAACTTAACCTGCGGAAAAACTTTTTTTGAAAAAAATCCCTGACCGGCGGGTCAGAATTTCACCAAAAAACTGACGTTACCCGATTCACTCAAAAACGGTGCCAAACTGTTGCAAAGACTCCCCTGATACGTTTGGCGGTGGATACAGAAGGGTTTTTATCATAGGGAATAAAATCAGGCCTCGACAACTTAATCTGCGGAAAAAACTTTTTTTGAAAAAAATCCCTGACCGGCGGGTCAGAATTTCAGCAAAAATCTAAGGTTACCCTATTCACTCAAAAATGGTGCCAAACTGTTGCAAAGACTCCCCTGATACGTTTGGCGGTGGATACAGAAGGGTTTTTATCATAGGGAATAAAATCAGGCCTCGACAACTTAACCTGCGGAAAAACTTTTTTTTTAAAAAAAATCCCTGACCGGCGGGTCAGAATTTCACCAAAAATCTGACGTTACCCTATTCACTCAAAAACGGTGCCAAACTGTTGCAAAGACTCCCCTGATACGATTGGCAGTGGATAGAGAAGGGTTTTTATCATAGGGAATAAAATCAGGCCTCGACAACTTAATCTGCGGAAAAAACTTTTTTTGAAAAAAAATCCCTGACCGGCGGGTCAGAATTTCACCAAAAATCTGACCTTACCCGATTCATTCTAAAACGGTGCCAAACTGTTGCAAAGACTCCCCTGATACGATTGGCGGTGGATAGAGAAGGGTTTTTATCATAGGGAATAAAATCAGGCCTCGACAACTTAACCTGCGGAAAAACTTTTTTTGAAAAAAATCCCTGACCGGCGGGTCAGAATTTCACCAAAAATCTGACGTTACCCGATTCACTCAAAAATGGTGCCAAACTGTTGCAAAGACTCCCCTGATACGTTTGGCGGTGGATACGGAAGGGTTTTTATCATAGGGAATAAAATCAGGCCTTGACAACTTAACCTGCAGAAAAACTTTTTTTTGAAAGAAATCCCTGACCTGCGGGTCAGAATTTCACCAAAAATCTGACGTTACCCGATTCACTCAAAAATGGTGCCAAACTGTTGCAAAGACTCCCCTGATATGTTTGACGGTGGATACAGAAGTGTTTTTATCATAGGGAATAAAATCAGGCCTCAACAACTTAATCTGCGGAAAAAACTTTTTTTGAAAAAAATCCCTGACCGGCGGGTCAGAATTTCACCAAAAATCTGAGGTTACCCTATTCACTCAAAAATGGTGCCAAACTGTTGCAAAGACTCCCCTGATACGTTTGGCGGTGGATACAGAAGGGTTTTTATCATAGGGAATAAAATCAGGCCTCGACAACTTAACCTGCGGAATAACTTTTTTTTGAACAAAAATCCCTGACCGGCGGGTCAGAATTTCACCAAAAATCTGACGTTACCCTATTCACTCAAAAACGGTGCCAAACTGTTGCAAAGACTCCCCTGATACGATTGGCGGTGGATAGAGAATGGTTTTTATCATAGGGAATAAAATCAGGCCTCGACAACTTAACCTGCGGAAAAAACTTTTTTTTGAAAAAAATCCCTGACCAGCGGGTCAGAATTTCACCAAAAATCTGATGTTACCCTATTCACTCAAAAATGGTGCCAAACTGTTGCAAGGACTCCCCTGATACGTTTGGTGGTGGATACAGAAGGGTTTTTATCATAGGGAATAAAATCAGGCCTCGACAACTTAACCTGCGGAAAAACTTTTTTTGAAAAAAATCCCTGACCGGCGGGTCAGAATTTCACCAAAAATCTGACCTTACCCGATTCATTCTAAAACGGTGCCAAACTGTTGCAATGACTCCCTTGATACGTTTGGCAGTGGATAGAGAAGGGTTTTTATCATAGGGAATAAAATCAGGCCTCGACAACTTAACCTGCGGAAAAACTTTTTTTTGAAAAAAATCCCTGACCGGCGGGTCAGAATTTCACCAAAAATCTGACGTTACCCGATTCACTCAAAAATGGTGCCAAACTGTTGCAAAGACTCCCCTGATACGTTTGGCGGTGGATACGGAAGGGTTTTTATCATAGGGAATAAAATCAGGCCTCGACAACTTAACCTGCAGAAAAACTTTTTTTTGAAAGAAATCCCTGACCGGCGGGTCAGAATTTCACCAAAAAACTGACGTTACCCTATTCACTCAAAAACGGTGCCAAACTGTTGCAAAGACTCCCCTGATACGTTTGGCGGTGGATAGAGAAGGGTTTTTATCATAGGGAATAAAATCAGGCCTCAACAACTTAACCTGCGGAAAAACTATTTTTTGAAAAAAATCCCTGACCGGCGGGTCAGAATTTCACCAAAAATCTGACGTTACCCGATTCACTCAAAAACGGTGCCAAACTGTTGCAAGGACTCCCCTGATACGTTTGGTGGTGGATACAGAAGGGTTTTTATCATAGGGAATAAAATCAGGCCTCGACAACTTAACCTGCGGAAAAACTTTTTTTGAAAAAAATCCCTGACCGGCGGGTCAGAATTTCACCAAAAAACTGACGTTACCCGATTCACTCAAAAATGGTGCCAAACTGTTGCAAAGACTCCCCTGATACGTTTGGCGGTGGATACAGAAGGGTTTTTATCATAGGGAATAAAATCAGGCCTCGACAACTTAATCTGCGGAAAAAACTTTTTTTGAAAAAAATCCCTGACCGGCGGGTCAGAATTTCAGCAAAAATCTAAGGTTACCCTATTCACTCAAAAATGGTGCCAAACTGTTGCAAAGACTCCCCTGATACGTTTGGCGGTGGATACAGAAGGGTTTTTATCATAGGGAATAAAATCAGGCCTCGACAACTTAACCTGCGGAAAAACTTTTTTTTTAAAAAAAATCCCTGACCGGCGGGTCAGAATTTCACCAAAAATCTGACGTTACCCTATTCACTCAAAAACGGTGCCAAACTGTTGCAAAGACTCCCCTGATACGATTGGCAGTGGATAGAGAAGGGTTTTTATCATAGGGAATAAAATCAGGCCTCGACAACTTAATCTGCGGAAAAAACTTTTTTTGAAAAAAAATCCCTGACCGGCGGGTCAGAATTTCACCAAAAATCTGACCTTACCCGATTCATTCTAAAACGGTGCCAAACTGTTGCAAAGACTCCCCTGATACGATTGGCGGTGGATAGAGAAGGGTTTTTATCATAGGGAATAAAATCAGGCCTCGACAACTAAACCTGCGGAAAAACTTTTTTTGAAAAAAATCCCTGACCGGCGGGTCAGAATTTCACCAAAAATCTGACGTTACCCGATTCACTCAAAAATGGTGCCAAACTGTTGCAAAGACTCCCCTGATACGTTTGGCGGTGGATACGGAAGGGTTTTTATCATAGGGAATAAAATCAGGCCTCGACAACTTAACCTGCAGAAAAACTTTTTTTTGAAAGAAATCCCTGACCGGCGGGTCAGAATTTCACCAAAAATCTGACGTTACCCTATTCACTCAAAAACGGTGCCAAACTGTTGCAAAGACTCCCCTGATACGTTTGGCGGTGGATAGAGAAGGGTTTTTATCATAGGGAATAAAATCAGGCCTCAACAACTTAACCTGCGGAAAAACTATTTTTTGAAAAAAATCCCTGACCGGCGGGTCAGAATTTCACCAAAAATCTGACGTTACCCGATTCACTCAAAAACGGTGCCAAACTGTTGCAAGGACTCCCCTGATACGTTTGGTGGTGGATACAGAAGGGTTTTTATCATAGGGAATAAAATCAGGCCTCGACAACTTAACCTGCGGAAAAACTTTTTTTGAAAAAAATCCCTGACCGGCGGGTCAGAATTTCACCAAAAAACTGACGTTACCCGATTCACTCAAAAACGGTGCCAAACTGTTGCAAAGACTCCCCTGATACGTTTGGCGGTGGATACAGAAGGGTTTTTATCATAGGGAATAAAATCAGGCCTCGACAACTTAATCTGCGGAAAAAACTTTTTTTGAAAAAAATCCCTGACCGGCGGGTCAGAATTTCAGCAAAAATCTAAGGTTACCCTATTCACTCAAAAATGGTGCCAAACTGTTGCAAAGACTCCCCTGATACGTTTGGCGGTGGATACAGAAGGGTTTTTATCATAGGGAATAAAATCAGGCCTCGACAACTTAACCTGCGGAAAAACTTTTTTTAAAAAAAAAATCCCTGACCGGCGGGTCAGAATTTCACCAAAAATCTGACGTTACCCTATTCACTCAAAAACGGTGCCAAACTGTTGCAAAGACTCCCCTGATACGATTGGCAGTGGATAGAGAAGGGTTTTTATCATAGGGAATAAAATCAGGCCTCGACAACTTAATCTGCGGAAAAAACTTTTTTTGAAAAAAAATCCCTGACCGGCGGGTCAGAATTTCACCAAAAATCTGACCTTACCCGATTCATTCTAAAACGGTGCCAAACTGTTGCAAAGACTCCCCTGATACGATTGGCGGTGGATAGAGAAGGGTTTTTATCATAGGGAATAAAATCAGGCCTCGACAACTTAACCTGCGGAAAAACTTTTTTTGAAAAAAATCCCTGACCGGCGGGTCAGAATTTCACCAAAAATCTGACGTTACCCGATTCACTCAAAAACGGTGCCAAACTGTTGCAAGGACTCCCCTGATACGTTTGGTGGTGGATACAGAAGGGTTTTTATCATAGGGAATAAAATCAGGCCTCGACAACTTAACCTGCGGAAAAACTTTTTTTGAAAAAAATCCCTGACCGGCGGGTCAGAATTTCACCAAAAAACTGACGTTACCCGATTCACTCAAAAACGGTGCCAAACTGTTGCAAAGACTCCCCTGATACGTTTGGCGGTGGATACAGAAGGGTTTTTATCATAGGGAATAAAATCAGGCCTCGACAACTTAATCTGCGGAAAAAACTTTTTTTGAAAAAAATCCCTGACCGGCGGGTCAGAATTTCAGCAAAAATCTAAGGTTACCCTATTCACTCAAAAATGGTGCCAAACTGTTGCAAAGACTCCCCTGATACGTTTGGCGGTGGATACAGAAGGGTTTTTATCATAGGGAATAAAATCAGGCCTCGACAACTTAACCTGCGGAAAAACTTTTTTTAAAAAAAAAATCCCTGACCGGCGGGTCAGAATTTCACCAAAAATCTGACGTTACCCTATTCATTCTAAAACGGTGCCAAACTGTTGCAAAGACTCCCCTGATACGATTGGCGGTGGATACAGAAGGGTTTTTATCATAGGGAATAAAATCAGGCCTCGACAACTTAACCTGCGGAAAAACTTTTTTTAAAAAAAAAATCCCTGACCGGCGGGTCAGAATTTCACCAAAAATCTGACGTTACCCTATTCATTCTAAAACGGTGCCAAACTGTTGCAAAGACTCCCCTGATACGTTTGGCGGTGGATACAGAAGGGTTTTTATCATAGGGAATAAAATCAGGCCTCGACAACTTAACCTGCGGAAAAACTTTTTTTAAAAAAAAAATCCCTGACCGGCGGGTCAGAATTTCACCAAAAATCTGACGTTACCCTATTCATTCTAAAACGGTGCCAAACTGTTGCAAAGACTCCCCTGATACGATTGGCGGTGGATAGAGAAGGGTTTTTATCATAGGGAATAAAATCAGGCCTCGACAACTTAACCTGCGGAAAAACTTTTTTTGAAAAAAATCCCTGACCGGCGGGTCAGAATTTCACCAAAAATCTGACGTTACCCGATTCACTCAAAAATGGTGCCAAACTGTTGCAAAGACTCCCCTGATACGTTTGGCGGTGGATACGGAAGGGTTTTTATCATAGGGAATAAAATCAGGCCTCGACAACTTAACCTGCAGAAAAACTTTTTTTTGAAAGAAATCCCTGACCGGCGGGTCAGAATTTCACCAAAAATCTGACGTTACCCTATTCACTCAAAAACGGTGCCAAACTGTTGCAAAGACTCCCCTGATACGTTTGGCGGTGGATAGAGAAGGGTTTTTATCATAGGGAATAAAATCAGGCCTCAACAACTTAACCTGCGGAAAAACTATTTTTTGAAAAAAATCCCTGACCGGCGGGTCAGAATTTCACCAAAAATCTGACGTTACCCGATTCACTCAAAAACGGTGCCAAACTGTTGCAAGGACTCCCCTGATACGTTTGGTGGTGGATACAGAAGGGTTTTTATCATAGGGAATAAAATCAGGCCTCGACAACTTAACCTGCGGAAAAACTTTTTTTGAAAAAAATCCCTGACCGGCGGGTCAGAATTTCACCAAAAAACTGACGTTACCCGATTCACTCAAAAACGGTGCCAAACTGTTGCAAAGACTCCCCTGATACGTTTGGCGGTGGATACAGAAGGGTTTTTATCATAGGGAATAAAATCAGGCCTCGACAACTTAATCTGCGGAAAAAACTTTTTTTGAAAAAAATCCCTGACCGGCGGGTCAGAATTTCAGCAAAAATCTAAGGTTACCCTATTCACTCAAAAATGGTGCCAAACTGTTGCAAAGACTCCCCTGATACGTTTGGCGGTGGATACAGAAGGGTTTTTATCATAGGGAATAAAATCAGGCCTCGACAACTTAACCTGCGGAAAAACTTTTTTTAAAAAAAAAATCCCTGACCGGCGGGTCAGAATTTCACCAAAAATCTGACGTTACCCTATTCACTCAAAAACGGTGCCAAATTGTTGCAAAGACTCCCCTGATACGATTGGCAGTGGATAGAGAAGGGTTTTTATCATAGGGAATAAAATCAGGCCTCGACAACTTAATCTGCGGAAAAAACTTTTTTTGAAAAAAAATCCCTGACCGGCGGGTCAGAATTTCACCAAAAATCTGACCTTACCCGATTCATTCTAAAACGGTGCCAAACTGTTGCAAAGACTCCCCTGATACGATTGGCGGTGGATAGAGAAGGGTTTTTATCATAGGGAATAAAATCAGGCCTCGACAACTTAACCTGCGGAAAAACTTTTTTTGAAAAAAATCCCTGACCGGCGGGTCAGAATTTCACCAAAAATCTGACGTTACCCGATTCACTCAAAAATGGTGCCAAACTGTTGCAAAGACTCCCCTGATACGTTTGGCGGTGGATACGGAAGGGTTTTTATCATAGGGAATAAAATCAGGCCTCGACAACTTAACCTGCAGAAAAACTTTTTTTTGAAAGAAATCCCTGACCGGCGGGTCAGAATTTCACCAAAAATCTGACGTTACCCTATTCACTCAAAAACGGTGCCAAACTGTTGCAAAGACTCCCCTGATACGTTTGGCGGTGGATAGAGAAGGGTTTTTATCATAGGGAATAAAATCAGGCCTCAACAACTTAACCTGCGGAAAAACTATTTTTTGAAAAAAATCCCTGACCGGCGGGTCAGAATTTCACCAAAAATCTGACGTTACCCGATTCACTCAAAAACGGTGCCAAACTGTTGCAAGGACTCCCCTGATACGTTTGGTGGTGGATACAGAAGGGTTTTTATCATAGGGAATAAAATCAGGCCTCGACAACTTAACCTGCGGAAAAACTTTTTTTGAAAAAAATCCCTGACCGGCGGGTCAGAATTTCACCAAAAAACTGACGTTACCCGATTCACTCAAAAACGGTGCCAAACTGTTGCAAAGACTCCCCTGATACGTTTGGCGGTGGATACAGAAGGGTTTTTATCATAGGGAATAAAATCAGGCCTCGACAACTTAATCTGCGGAAAAAACTTTTTTTGAAAAAAATCCCTGACCGGCGGGTCAGAATTTCAGCAAAAATCTAAGGTTACCCTATTCACTCAAAAATGGTGCCAAACTGTTGCAAAGACTCCCCTGATACGTTTGGCGGTGGATACAGAAGGGTTTTTATCATAGGGAATAAAATCAGGCCTCGACAACTTAACCTGCGGAAAAACTTTTTTTTTAAAAAAAATCCCTGACCGGCGGGTCAGAATTTCACCAAAAATCTGACGTTACCCTATTCACTCAAAAACGGTGCCAAACTGTTGCAAAGACTCCCCTGATACGATTGGAAGTGGATAGAGAAGGGTTTTTATCATAGGGAATAAAATCAGGCCTCGACAACTTAATCTGCGGAAAAAACTTTTTTTGAAAAAAAATCCCTGACCGGCGGGTCAGAATTTCACCAAAAATCTGACCTTACCCGATTCATTCTAAAACGGTGCCAAACTGTTGCAAAGACTCCCCTGATACGATTGGCGGTGGATAGAGAAGGGTTTTTATCATAGGGAATAAAATCAGGCCTCGACAACTTAACCTGCGGAAAAACTTTTTTTGAAAAAAATCCCTGACCGGCGGGTCAGAATTTCACCAAAAATCTGACGTTACCCGATTCACTCAAAAATGGTGCCAAACTGTTGCAAAGACTCCCCTGATACGTTTGGCGGTGGATACGGAAGGGTTTTTATCATAGGGAATAAAATCAGGCCTCGACAACTTAACCTGCAGAAAAACTTTTTTTTGAAAGAAATCCCTGACCGGCGGGTCAGAATTTCACCAAAAATCTGACGTTACCCTATTCACTCAAAAACGGTGCCAAACTGTTGCAAAGACTCCCCTGATACGTTTGGCGGTGGATAGAGAAGGGTTTTTATCATAGGGAATAAAATCAGGCCTCAACAACTTAACCTGCGGAAAAACTATTTTTTGAAAAAAATCCCTGACCGGCGGGTCAGAATTTCACCAAAAATCTGACGTTACCCGATTCACTCAAAAACGGTGCCAAACTGTTGCAAGGACTCCCCTGATACGTTTGGTGGTGGATACAGAAGGGTTTTTATCATAGGGAATAAAATCAGGCCTCGACAACTTAACCTGCGGAAAAACTTTTTTTGAAAAAAATCCCTGACCGGCGGGTCAGAATTTCACCAAAAAACTGACGTTACCCGATTCACTCAAAAACGGTGCCAAACTGTTGCAAAGACTCCCCTGATACGTTTGGCGGTGGATACAGAAGGGTTTTTATCATAGGGAATAAAATCAGGCCTCGACAACTTAATCTGCGGAAAAAACTTTTTTTGAAAAAAATCCCTGACCGGCGGGTCAGAATTTCAGCAAAAATCTAAGGTTACCCTATTCACTCAAAAATGGTGCCAAACTGTTGCAAAGACTCCCCTGATACGTTTGGCGGTGGATACAGAAGGGTTTTTATCATAGGGAATAAAATCAGGCCTCGACAACTTAACCTGCGGAAAAACTTTTTTTTAAAAAAAAATCCCTGACCGGCGGGTCAGAATTTCACCAAAAATCTGACGTTACCCTATTCACTCAAAAACGGTGCCAAACTGTTGCAAAGACTCCCCTGATACGATTGGCAGTGGATAGAGAAGGGTTTTTATCATAGGGAATAAAATCAGGCCTCGACAACTTAATCTGCGGAAAAAACTTTTTTTGAAAAAAAATCCCTGACCGGCGGGTCAGAATTTCACCAAAAATCTGACGTTACCCGATTCACTCAAAAATGGTGCCAAACTGTTGCAAAGACTCCCCTGATATGTTTGACGGTGGATACAGAAGTGTTTTTATCATAGGGAATAAAATCAGGCCTCGACAACTTAACATGTGGAAAAACTTTTTTTTGAAAAAAATCCCTGACCGGCGGGTCAGAATTTCACCAAAAATCTGACGTTACCCGATTCACTCAAAAACGGTGCCAAACTGTTGCGAAGACTCCCCTGATACGATTGGCAGTGGATAGAGAAGGGTTTTTATCATAGGGAATAAAATCAGGCCTCGACAACTTAATCTGCGGAAAAAACTTTTTTTGAAAAAAAATCCCTGACCGGCGGGTCAGAATTTCACCAAAAATCTGACCTTACCCGATTCATTCTAAAACGGTGCCAAACTGTTGCAAAGACTCCCCTGATACGATTGGCGGTGGATAGAGAAGGGTTTTTATCATAGGGAATAAAATCAGGCCTCGACAACTTAACCTGCGGAAAAACTTTTTTTGAAAAAAATCCCTGACCGGCGGGTCAGAATTTCACCAAAAATCTGACGTTACCCGATTCACTCAAAAATGGTGCCAAACTGTTGCAAAGACTCCCCTGATACGTTTGGCGGTGGATAGAGAAGGGTTTTTATCATAGGGAATAAAATCAGGCCTCAACAACTTAACCTGCGGAAAAACTATTTTTTGAAAAAAATCCCTGACCGGCGGGTCAGAATTTCACCAAAAATCTGACGTTACCCGATTCACTCAAAAACGGTGCCAAACTGTTGCAAGGACTCCCCTGATACGTTTGGTGGTGGATACAGAAGGGTTTTTATCATAGGGAATAAAATCAGGCCTCGGCAACTTAACCTGCGGAAAAACTTTTTTTGAAAAAAATCCCTGACCGGCGGGTCAGAATTTCACCAAAAAACTGACGTTACCCGATTCACTCAAAAACGGTGCCAAACTGTTGCAAAGACTCCCCTGATACGTTTGGCGGTGGATACAGAAGGGTTTTTATCATAGGGAATAAAATCAGGCCTCGACAACTTAATCTGCGGAAAAAACTTTTTTTGAAAAAAATCCCTGACCGGCGGGTCAGAATTTCAGCAAAAATCTAAGGTTACCCTATTCACTCAAAAATGGTGCCAAACTGTTGCAAAGACTCCCCTGATACGTTTGGCGGTGGATACAGAAGGGTTTTTATCATAGGGAATAAAATCAGGCCTCGACAACTTAACCTGCGGAAAAACTTTTTTTTAAAAAAAAATCCCTGACCGGCGGGTCAGAATTTCACCAAAAATCTGACGTTACCCTATTCACTCAAAAACGGTGCCAAACTGTTGCAAAGACTCCCCTGATACGATTGGCAGTGGATAGAGAAGGGTTTTTATCATAGGGAATAAAATCAGGCCTCGACAACTTAATCTGCGGAAAAAACTTTTTTTGAAAAAAAATCCCTGACCGGCGGGTCAGAATTTCACCAAAAATCTGACCTTACCCGATTCATTCTAAAACGGTGCCAAACTGTTGCAAAGACTCCCCTGATACGATTGGCGGTGGATAGAGAAGGGTTTTTATCATAGGGAATAAAATCAGGCCTCGACAACTTAACCTGCGGAAAAACTTTTTTTGAAAAAAATCCCTGACCGGCGGGTCAGAATTTCACCAAAAATCTGACGTTACCCGATTCACTCAAAAATGGTGCCAAACTGTTGCAAAGACTCCCCTGATACGTTTGGCGGTGGATACGGAAGGGTTTTTATCATAGGGAATAAAATCAGGCCTTGACAACTTAACCTGCAGAAAAACTTTTTTTTGAAAGAAATCCCTGACCTGCGGGTCAGAATTTCACCAAAAATCTGACGTTACCCGATTCACTCAAAAATGGTGCCAAACTGTTGCAAAGACTCCCCTGATATGTTTGACGGTGGATACAGAAGTGTTTTTATCATAGGGAATAAAATCAGGCCTCGACAACTTAACATGTGGAAAAACTTTTTTTTGAAAAAAATCCCTGACCGGCGGGTCAGAATTTCACCAAAAATCTGACGTTACCCGATTCACTCAAAAACGGTGCCAAACTGTTGCGAAGACTCCCCTGATACGTTTGGTGGTGGATACAGAAGAGTTTTTATCATAGGGAATAAAATCAGGCCTCGACAACTTAACCTGCGGAAAAACTTTTTTTGAAAAAAATCCCTGACCGGCGGGTCAGAATTTCACCAAAAAACTGACGTTACCCGATTCACTCAAAAACGGTGCCAAACTGTTGCAAAGACTCCCCTGATACGTTTGGCGGTGGATACAGAAGGGTTTTTATCATAGGGAATAAAATCAGGCCTCGACAACTTAACCTGCGGAAAAACTTTTTTTTGAAAAAAATCCCTGACCGGCGGGTCAGAATTTCACCAAAAATCTGACGTTACCCTATTCACTCAAAAACGGTGCCAAACTGTTGCAAAGACTCCCCTGATACGATTGGCGGTGGATAGAGAAGGGTTTTTATCATAGGGAATTAAATCAGGCCTCGACAACTTAACCTGCGGAAAAACTTTTTTTGAAAAAAATCCCTGACCGGCGGGTCAGAATTTCACCAAAAATCTGACGTTACCCGATTCACTCAAAAATGGTGCCAAACTGTTGCAAAGACTCCCCTGATACGTTTGGCGGTGGATACGGAAGGGTTTTTATCATAGGGAATAAAATCAGGCCTCGACAACTTAACCTGCGGAAAAACTTTTTTTTGAAAGAAATCCCTGACCGGCGGGTCAGAATTTCACCAAAAATCTGACGTTACCTAATTCACTCAAAAACGGTGCCAAACTGTTGCAAAGACTCCCCTGATACGTTTGGCGGTGGATAGAGAAGGGTTTTTATCATAGGGAATAAAATCAGGCCTCAACAACTTAACCTGCGAAAAAACTTTTTTAAAAAAAAAATCCCTGACCGGCGGGTCAGAATTTCACCAAAAATCTGACGTTACCCGATTCACTCAAAAACGGTGCCAAACTGTTGCAAAGACTCCCCTGATATGTTTGACGGTGGATACAGAAGTGTTTTTATCATAGGGAATAAAATCAGGCCTCGACAATTTAACATGTGGAAAAACTTTTTTTTGAAAAAAATCCCTGACCGGCGGGTCAGAATTTCACCAAAAATCTGACCTTACCCGATTCATTCAAAAACGGTGCCAAACTGTTGCAATGGCTCCCCTGATACGTTTGGCGGTGGATAGAGAAGGGTTTTTATCATAGGGAATAAAATCAGGCCTCGACAACTTAACCTGCGGAAAAACTTTTTTTTGAAAAAAATCCCTGACCGGCGGGTCAGAATTTCACCAAAAAACTGACGTTACCCGATTCACTCAAAAACGGTGCCAAACTGTTGCAAGGACTCCCCTGATACGTTTGGCGGTGGATACAGAAGTGTTTTTATCATAGGGAATAAAATCAGGCCTCGACAACTTAACCTGCGGAAAAACTTTTTTTTGAAAAAAATCCCTGACCGGCGGGTCAGAATTTCACCAAAAATCTGACGTTACCCGATTCACTCAAAAATGGTGCCAAACTGTTGCAAAGACTCCCCTGATACGTTTGGCGGTGGATACGGAAGGGTTTTTATCATAGGGAATAAAATCAGGCCTCGACAACTTAACCTGCGGAAAAACTTTTTTTTGAAAGAAATCCCTGACCGGCGGGTCAGAATTTCACCAAAAATCTGACGTTACCCTATTCACTCAAAAACGGTGCCAAACTGTTGCAAAGACTCCCCTGATACGTTTGGCGGTGGATAGAGAAGGGTTTTTATCATAGGAAATAAAATCAGGCCTCAATAACTTAACCTGCGAAAAAACTTTTTTTAAAAAAAAATCCCTGACCGGCGGGTCAGAATTTCACCAAAAATCTGACGTTACCCGATTCACTCAAAAACGGTGCCAAACTGTTGCAAAGACTCCCCTGATATGTTTGACGGTGGATACAGAAGTGTTTTTATCATAGGGAATAAAATCAGGCCTCGACAACTTAACATGTGGAAAAACTTTTTTTTGAAAAAAATCCCTGACCGGCGGGTCAGAATTTCACCAAAAATCTGACGTTACCCGATTCACTCAAAAACGGTGCCAAACTGTTGCAAAGACTCCCCTGATACGTTTGGTGGTGGATACAGAAGAGTTTTTATCATAGGGAATAAAATCAGGCCTCGACAACTTAACCTGCGGAAAAACTTTTTTTGAAAAAAATCCCTGACCGGCGGGTCAGAATTTCACCAAAAAACTGACGTTACCCGATTCACTCAAAAACGGTGCCAAACTGTTGCAAAGACTCCCCTGATACGTTTGGCGGTGGATACAGAAGGGTTTTTATCATAGGGAATAAAATCAGGCCTCGACAACTTAATCTGCGGAAAAACTTTTTTTTGAAAAAAATCCCTGACCGGCGGGTCAGAATTTCACCAAAAATCTGACGTTACCCGATTCACTCAAAAACGGTGCCAAACTGTTGCAAAGACTCCCCTGATACGTTTGGCGGTGGATACAGAAGGGTTTTTATCATAGGGAATAAAATCAGGCCTCAACAACTTAACCTGCGAAAAAACTTTTTTTAAAAAAAATCCCTGACCGGCGGGTCAGAATTTCACCAAAAATCTGACGTTACCCGATTCACTCAAAAACGGTGCCAAACTGTTGCAAAGACTCCCCTGATATGTTTGACGGTGGATACAGAAGTGTTTTTATCATAGGGAATAAAATCAGGCCTCGACAACTTAACATGTGGAAAAACTTTTTTTTGAAAAAAATCCCTGACCGGCGGGTCAGAATTTCACCAAAAAACTGACGTTACCCGATTCACTCAAAAACGGTGCCAAACTGTTGCAAAGACTCCCTTGATACGTTTGGCGGTGGATACAGAAGGGTTTTTATCATAGGGAATAAAATCAGGCCTCGACAACTTAATCTGCGGGAAAAAAAATTTTTCAAAAAAAATCCCTGACCGGCGGGTCAGAATTTCACCAAAAATCTGACCTTACCCGATTCATTCAAAAACGGTGCCAAACTGTTGCAATGGCTCCCCTGATACGTTTGGCGGTGGATAGAGAAGGGTTTTTATCATAGGGAATAAAATCAGGCCTCGACAACTTAACCTGCGGAAAAACTTTTTTTTGAAAAAAATCCCTGACCGGCGGGTCAGAATTTCACCAAAAATCTGACGTTACCCGATTCACTCAAAAACGGTGCCAAACTGTTGCAATGACTCCCCTGATACGTTTGACGGTGGATACAGAAGTGTTTTTATCATAGGGAATAAAATCAGGCCTCGACAACTTAACCTGCGGAAAAACTTTTTTTGAAAAAAATCCCTGACCGGCGGGTCAGAATTTCACCAAAAAACTGACGTTACCCGATTCACTCAAAAACGGTGCCAAACTGTTGCAAAGACTCCCCTGATACGTTTGGCGGTGGATACAGAAGGGTTTTTATCATAGGGAATAAAATCAGGCCTCGACAACTTAATCTGCGGAAAAAACTTTTTTTGAAAAAAATCCCTGACCGGCGGGTCAGAATTTCACCAAAAATCTGAGGTTACCCTATTCACTCAAAAATGGTGCCAAACTGTTGCAAAGACTCCCCTGATACGTTTGGCGGTGGATACGGAAGGGTTTTTATCATAGGGAATAAATCAGGCCTCGACAACTTAACCTGCGGAAAAACTTTTTTTTGAAAAAAATCCCTGACCGGCGGGTCAGAATTTCACCAAAAATCTGACGTTACCCGATTCACTCAAAAACGGTGCCAAACTGTTGCAAAGACTCCCCTGATACGTTTGGCGGTGGATACGGAAGGGTTTTTATCATAGGGAATAAAATCAGGCCTCGACAACTTAACATGTGGAAAAACTATTTTTTGAAAAAAATCACTGACCGGCGGGTCAGAATTTCACCAAAAATCTGACGTTACCCGATTCACTCAAAAACGGTGCCAAACTGTTGCAAAGACTCCCCTGATACGTTTGGTGGTGGATACAGAAGGGTTTTTATCATAGGGAATAAAATCAGGCCTCGACAACTTAACCTGCGGAAAAACTTTTTTTGAAAAAAATCCCTGACCGGCGCGTCAGAATTTCACCAAAAAACTGATGTTACCAGATTCACTCAAAAACGGTGCCAAACTGTTGCAAAGACTCCCCTGATACGTTTGGCGGTGGATACAGAAGTGTTTTTATCATAGGGAATAAAATCAGGCCTCGACAACTTAACATGTGGAAAAACTTTTTTTTGAAAAAAATCCCTGACCGGCGGGTCAGAATTTCACCAAAAATCTGACGTTACCCGATTCACTCAAAAACGGTGCCAAACTGTTGCAAAGACTCCCCTGATACGTTTGGTGGTGGATACAGAAGAGTTCTTATCATAGGGAATAAAATCAGGCCTCGACAACTTAACCTGCGGAAAAACTTTTTTTGAAAAAAATCCCTGACCGGCGGGTCAGAATTTCACCAAAAAACTGACGTTACCCGATTCACTCAAAAACGGTGCCAAACTGTTGCAAAGACTCCCCTGATACGTTTGGCGGTGGATACAGAAGGGTTTTTATCATAGGGAATAAAATCAGGCCTCGACAACTTAATCTGCGGGAAAAAATTTTTTTCAAAAAAAATCCCTGACCAGCGGGTCAGAATTTCACCAAAAATCTGACCTTACCCGATTCATTCAAAAACGGTGCCAAACTGTTGCAATGGCTCCCCTGATACGTTTGGCGGTGGATAGAGAAGGGTTTTTATCATAGGGAATAAAATCAGGCCTCGACAACTTAACCTGCGGAAAAACTTTTTTTTGAAAAAAATCCCTGACCGGCGGGTCAGAATTTCACCAAAAATCTGACGTTACCCGATTCACTCAAAAACGGTGCCAAACTGTTGCAAAGACTCCCCTGATATGTTTGACGGTGGATACAGAAGTGTTTTTATCATAGGGAATAAAATCAGGCCTCGACAATTTAACATGTGGAAAAACTTTTTTTTGAAAAAAATCCCTGACCGGCGGGTCAGAATTTCACCAAAAATCTGACCTTACCCGATTCATTCAAAAACGGTGCCAAACTGTTGCAATGGCTCCCCTGATACGTTTGGCGGTGGATAGAGAAGGGTTTTTATCATAGGGAATAAAATCAGGCCTCGACAACTTAACCTGCGGAAAAACTTTTTTTTGAAAAAAATCCCTGACCGGCGGGTCAGAATTTCACCAAAAAACTGACGTTACCCGATTCACTCAAAAACGGTGCCAAACTGTTGCAAGGACTCCCCTGATACGTTTGGCGGTGGATACAGAAGTGTTTTTATCATAGGGAATAAAATCAGGCCTCGACAACTTAACCTGCGGAAAAACTTTTTTTTGAAAAAAATCCCTGACCGGCGGGTCAGAATTTCACCAAAAATCTGACGTTACCCGATTCACTCAAAAACGGTGCCAAACTGTTGCAAAGACTCCCCTGATACGTTTGGTGGTGGATACAGAAGGGTTTTTATCATAGGGAATAAAATCAGGCCTCGACAACTTAACCTGCGGAAAAACTTTTTTTGAAAAAAATCCCTGACCGGCGCGTCAGAATTTCACCAAAAATCTGACGTTACCCGATTCACTCAAAAATGGTGCCAAACTGTTGCAAAGACTCCCCTGATACGTTTGGCGGTGGATACGGAAGGGTTTTTATCATAGGGAATAAAATCAGGCCTCGACAACTTAACCTGCGGAAAAACTTTTTTTTGAAAGAAATCCCTGACCGGCGGGTCAGAATTTCACCAAAAATCTGACGTTACCCTATTCACTCAAAAACGGTGCCAAACTGTTGCAAAGACTCCCCTGATACGTTTGGCGGTGGATAGAGAAGGGTTTTTATCATAGGAAATAAAATCAGGCCTCAATAACTTAACCTGCGAAAAAACTTTTTTTAAAAAAAAATCCCTGACCGGCGGGTCAGAATTTCACCAAAAATCTGACGTTACCCGATTCACTCAAAAACGGTGCCAAACTGTTGCAAAGACTCCCCTGATATGTTTGACGGTGGATACAGAAGTGTTTTTATCATAGGGAATAAAATCAGGCCTCGACAACTTAACATGTGGAAAAACTTTTTTTTGAAAAAAATCCCTGACCGGCGGGTCAGAATTTCACCAAAAATCTGACGTTACCCGATTCACTCAAAAACGGTGCCAAACTGTTGCAAAGACTCCCCTGATACGTTTGGTGGTGGATACAGAAGAGTTTTTATCATAGGGAATAAAATCAGGCCTCGACAACTTAACCTGCGGAAAAACTTTTTTTGAAAAAAATCCCTGACCGGCGGGTCAGAATTTCACCAAAAAACTGACGTTACCCGATTCACTCAAAAACGGTGCCAAACTGTTGCAAAGACTCCCCTGATACGTTTGGCGGTGGATACAGAAGGGTTTTTATCATAGGGAATAAAATCAGGCCTCGACAACTTAATCTGCGGAAAAACTTTTTTTTGAAAAAAATCCCTGACCGGCGGGTCAGAATTTCACCAAAAATCTGACGTTACCCGATTCACTCAAAAACGGTGCCAAACTGTTGCAAAGACTCCCCTGATACGTTTGGCGGTGGATACAGAAGGGTTTTTATCATAGGGAATAAAATCAGGCCTCAACAACTTAACCTGCGAAAAAACTTTTTTTAAAAAAAATCCCTGACCGGCGGGTCAGAATTTCACCAAAAATCTGACGTTACCCGATTCACTCAAAAACGGTGCCAAACTGTTGCAAAGACTCCCCTGATATGTTTGACGGTGGATACAGAAGTGTTTTTATCATAGGGAATAAAATCAGGCCTCGACAACTTAACATGTGGAAAAACTTTTTTTTGAAAAAAATCCCTGACCGGCGGGTCAGAATTTCACCAAAAAACTGACGTTACCCGATTCACTCAAAAACGGTGCCAAACTGTTGCAAAGACTCCCTTGATACGTTTGGCGGTGGATACAGAAGGGTTTTTATCATAGGGAATAAAATCAGGCCTCGACAACTTAATCTGCGGAAAAAAAAATTTTTCAAAAAAAATCCCTGACCGGCGGGTCAGAATTTCACCAAAAATCTGACCTTACCCGATTCATTCAAAAACGGTGCCAAACTGTTGCAATGGCTCCCCTGATACGTTTGGCGGTGGATAGAGAAGGGTTTTTATCATAGGGAATAAAATCAGGCCTCGACAACTTAACCTGCGGAAAAACTTTTTTTTGAAAAAAATCCCTGACCGGCGGGTCAGAATTTCACCAAAAATCTGACGTTACCCGATTCACTCAAAAACGGTGCCAAACTGTTGCAATGACTCCCCTGATACGTTTGACGGTGGATACAGAAGTGTTTTTATCATAGGGAATAAAATCAGGCCTCGACAACTTAACCTGCGGAAAAACTTTTTTTGAAAAAAATCCCTGACCGGCGGGTCAGAATTTCACCAAAAAACTGACGTTACCCGATTCACTCAAAAACGGTGCCAAACTGTTGCAAAGACTCCCCTGATACGTTTGGCGGTGGATACAGAAGGGTTTTTATCATAGGGAATAAAATCAGGCCTCGACAACTTAATCTGCGGAAAAAACTTTTTTTGAAAAAAATCCCTGACCGGCGGGTCAGAATTTCACCAAAAATCTGAGGTTACCCTATTCACTCAAAAATGGTGCCAAACTGTTGCAAAGACTCCCCTGATACGTTTGGCGGTGGATACAGAAGGGTTTTTATCATAGGGAATAAAATCAGGCCTCGACAACTTAACCTGCGGAAAAACTTTTTTTTGAAAAAAATCCCTGACCGGCGGGTCAGAATTTCACCAAAAATCTGACGTTACCCTATTCACTCAAAAACGGTGCCAAACTGTTGCAAAGACTCCCCTGATACGATTGGCGGTGGATAGAGAAGGGTTTTTATCATAGGGAATTAAATCAGGCCTCGACAACTTAACCTGCGGAAAAACTTTTTTTGAAAAAAATCCCTGACCGGCGGGTCAGAATTTCACCAAAAATCTGACGTTACCCGATTCACTCAAAAATGGTGCCAAACTGTTGCAAAGACTCCCCTGATACGTTTGGCGGTGGATACGGAAGGGTTTTTATCATAGGGAATAAAATCAGGCCTCGACAACTTAACCTGCGGAAAAACTTTTTTTTGAAAGAAATCCCTGACCGGCGGGTCAGAATTTCACCAAAAATCTGACGTTACCCAATTCACTCAAAAACGGTGCCAAACTGTTGCAAAGACTCCCCTGATACGTTTGGCGGTGGATAGAGAAGGGTTTTTATCATAGGGAATAAAATCAGGCCTCGACAACTTAACATGTGGAAAAACTTTTTTTTGAAAAAAATCCCTGACCGGCGGGTCAGAATTTCACCAAAAATCTGACCTTACCCGATTCATTCAAAAACGGTGCCAAACTGTTGCAATGGCTCCCCTGATACGTTTGGCGGTGGATAGAGAAGGGTTTTTATCATAGGGAATAAAATCAGGCCTCGACAACTTAACCTGCGGAAAAACTTTTTTTTGAAAAAAATCCCTGACCGGCGGGTCAGAATTTCACCAAAAAACTGACGTTACCCGATTCACTCAAAAACGGTGCCAAACTGTTGCAAGGACTCCCCTGATACGTTTGACGGTGGATACAGAAGTGTTTTTATCATAGGGAATAAAATCAGGCCTCGACAACTTAACCTGCGGAAAAACTTTTTTTGAAAAAAATCCCTGACCGGCGGGTCAGAATTTCACCAAAAAACTGACCTTACCCGATTCATTCTAAAACGGTGCCAAACTGTTGCAATGACTCCCTTGATACGTTTGGCGGTGGATAGAGAAGGGTTTTTATCATAGGGAATAAATCAGGCCTCGACAACTTAACCTGCGGAAAAACTTTTTTTTGAAAAAAATCCCTGACCGGCGGGTCAGAATTTCACCAAAAATCTGACGTTACCCGATTCACTCAAAAACGGTGCCAAACTGTTGCAAAGACTCCCCTGATACGTTTGGCGGTGGATACGGAAGGGTTTTTATCATAGGGAATAAAATCAGGCCTCGACAACTTAACATGTGGAAAAACTTTTTTTTGAAAAAAATCACTGACCGGCGGGTCAGAATTTCACCAAAAATCTGACGTTACCCGATTCACTCAAAAACGGTGCCAAACTGTTGCAAAGACTCCCCTGATACGTTTGGTGGTGGATACAGAAGGGTTTTTATCATAGGGAATAAAATCAGGCCTCGACAACTTAACCTGCGGAAAAACTTTTTTTGAAAAAAATCCCTGACCGGCGCGTCAGAATTTCACCAAAAAACTGATGTTACCAGATTCACTCAAAAACGGTGCCAAACTGTTGCAAAGACTCCCCTGATACGTTTGGCGGTGGATACAGAAGTGTTTTTATCATAGGGAATAAAATCAGGCCTCGACAACTTAACATGTGGAAAAACTTTTTTTTGAAAAAAATCCCTGACCGGCGGGTCAGAATTTCACCAAAAATCTGACGTTACCCGATTCACTCAAAAACGGTGCCAAACTGTTGCAAAGACTCCCCTGATACGTTTGGTGGTGGATACAGAAGAGTTCTTATCATAGGGAATAAAATCAGGCCTCGACAACTTAACCTGCGGAAAAACTTTTTTTGAAAAAAATCCCTGACCGGCGGGTCAGAATTTCACCAAAAAACTGACGTTACCCGATTCACTCAAAAACGGTGCCAAACTGTTGCAAAGACTCCCCTGATACGTTTGGCGGTGGATACAGAAGGGTTTTTATCATAGGGAATAAAATCAGGCCTCGACAACTTAATCTGCGGGAAAAATTTTTTTTCAAAAAAAATCCCTGACCGGCGGGTCAGAATTTCACCAAAAATCTGACCTTACCCGATTCATTCAAAAACGGTGCCAAACTGTTGCAATGGCTCCCCTGATACGTTTGGCGGTGGATAGAGAAGGGTTTTTATCATAGGGAATAAAATCAGGCCTCGACAACTTAACCTGCGGAAAAACTTTTTTTTGAAAAAAATCCCTGACCGGCGGGTCAGAATTTCACCAAAAATCTGACGTTACCCGATTCACTCAAAAACGGTGCCAAACTGTTGCAATGACTCCCCTGATACGTGTGACGGTGGATACAGAAGTGTTTTTATCATAGGGAATAAAATCAGGCCTCGACAACTTAACCTGCGGAAAAACTTTTTTTGAAAAAAATCCCTGACCGGCGGGTCAGAATTTCACCAAAAATCTGACGTTACCCGATTCACTCAAAAATGGTGCCAAACTGTTGCAAAGACTCCCCTGATACGTTTGGCGGTGGATACGGAAGGGTTTTTATCATAGGGAATAAAATCAGGCCTCGACAACTTAACCTGCGGAAAAACTTTTTTTTGAAAGAAATCCCTGACCGGCGGGTCAGAATTTCACCAAAAATCTGACGTTACCCAATTCACTCAAAAACGGTGCCAAACTGTTGCAAAGACTCCCCTGATACGTTTGGCGGTGGATAGAGAAGGGTTTTTATCATAGGGAATAAAATCAGGCCTCGACAACTTAACATGTGGAAAAACTTTTTTTTGAAAAAAATCCCTGACCGGCGGGTCAGAATTTCACCAAAAATCTGACCTTACCCGATTCATTCAAAAACGGTGCCAAACTGTTGCAATGGCTCCCCTGATACGTTTGGCGGTGGATAGAGAAGGGTTTTTATCATAGGGAATAAAATCAGGCCTCGACAACTTAACCTGCGGAAAAACTTTTTTTTGAAAAAAATCCCTGACCGGCGGGTCAGAATTTCACCAAAAAACTGACGTTACCCGATTCACTCAAAAACGGTGCCAAACTGTTGCAAGGACTCCCCTGATACGTTTGACGGTGGATACAGAAGTGTTTTTATCATAGGGAATAAAATCAGGCCTCGACAACTTAACATGTGGAAAAACTTTTTTTTGAAAAAAATCCCTGACCGGCGGGTCAGAATTTCACCAAAAATCTGACGTTACCCGATTCACTCAAAAACGGTGCCAAACTGTTGCAAAGACTCCCCTGATACGTTTGGTGGTGGATACAGAAGAGTTCTTATCATAGGGAATAAAATCAGGCCTCGACAACTTAACCTGCGGAAAAACTTTTTTTGAAAAAAATCCCTGACCGGCGGGTCAGAATTTCACCAAAAAACTGACGTTACCCGATTCACTCAAAAACGGTGCCAAACTGTTGCAAAGACTCCCCTGATACGTTTGGCGGTGGATACAGAAGGGTTTTTATCATAGGGAATAAAATCAGGCCTCGACAACTTAATCTGCGGGAAAAAATTTTTTTCAAAAAAAATCCCTGACCGGCGGGTCAGAATTTCACCAAAAATCTGACCTTACCCGATTCATTCAAAAACGGTGCCAAACTGTTGCAATGGCTCCCCTGATACGTTTGGCGGTGGATAGAGAAGGGTTTTTATCATAGGGAATAAAATCAGGCCTCGACAACTTAACCTGCGGAAAAACTTTTTTTTGAAAAAAATCCCTGACCGGCGGGTCAGAATTTCACCAAAAATCTGACGTTACCCGATTCACTCAAAAACGGTGCCAAACTGTTGCAATGACTCCCCTGATACGTGTGACGGTGGATACAGAAGTGTTTTTATCATAGGGAATAAAATCAGGCCTCGACAACTTAACCTGCGGAAAAACTTTTTTTGAAAAAAATCCCTGACCGGCGGGTCAGAATTTCACCAAAAATCTGACGTTACCCGATTCACTCAAAAATGGTGCCAAACTGTTGCAAAGACTCCCCTGATACGTTTGGCGGTGGATACGGAAGGGTTTTTATCATAGGGAATAAAATCAGGCCTCGACAACTTAACCTGCGGAAAAACTTTTTTTTGAAAGAAATCCCTGACCGGCGGGTCAGAATTTCACCAAAAATCTGACGTTACCCAATTCACTCAAAAACGGTGCCAAACTGTTGCAAAGACTCCCCTGATACGTTTGGCGGTGGATAGAGAAGGGTTTTTATCATAGGGAATAAAATCAGGCCTCGACAACTTAACATGTGGAAAAACTTTTTTTTGAAAAAAATCCCTGACCGGCGGGTCAGAATTTCACCAAAAATCTGACCTTACCCGATTCATTCAAAAACGGTGCCAAACTGTTGCAATGGCTCCCCTGATACGTTTGGCGGTGGATAGAGAAGGGTTTTTATCATAGGGAATAAAATCAGGCCTCGACAACTTAACCTGCGGAAAAACTTTTTTTTGAAAAAAATCCCTGACCGGCGGGTCAGAATTTCACCAAAAAACTGACGTTACCCGATTCACTCAAAAACGGTGCCAAACTGTTGCAAGGACTCCCCTGATACGTTTGACGGTGGATACAGAAGTGTTTTTATCATAGGGAATAAAATCAGGCCTCGACAACTTAACCTGCGGAAAAACTTTTTTTGAAAAAAATCCCTGACCGGCGGGTCAGAATTTCACCAAAAAACTGACCTTACCCGATTCATTCTAAAACGGTGCCAAACTGTTGCAATGACTCCCTTGATACGTTTGGCGGTGGATAGAGAAGGGTTTTTATCATAGGGAATAAAATCAGGCCTCGACAACTTAACCTGCGGAAAAACTTTTTTTTGAAAAAAATCCCTGACCGGCGGGTCAGAATTTCACCAAAAATCTGACGTTACCCGATTCACTCAAAAACGGTGCCAAACTGTTGCAAAGACTCCCCTGATACGTTTGGCGGTGGATACGGAAGGGTTTTTATCATAGGGAATAAAATCAGGCCTCGACAACTTAACATGTGGAAAAACTATTTTTTGAAAAAAATCACTGACCGGCGGGTCAGAATTTCACCAAAAATCTGACGTTACCCGATTCACTCAAAAACGGTGCCAAACTGTTGCAAAGACTCCCCTGATACGTTTGGTGGTGGATACAGAAGAGTTCTTATCATAGGGAATAAAATCAGGCCTCGACAACTTAACCTGCGGAAAAACTTTTTTTGAAAAAAATCCCTGACCGGCGGGTCAGAATTTCACCAAAAAACTGACGTTACCCGATTCACTCAAAAACGGTGCCAAACTGTTGCAAAGACTCCCCTGATACGTTTGGCGGTGGATACAGAAGGGTTTTTATCATAGGGAATAAAATCAGGCCTCGACAACTTAATCTGCGGGAAAAATTTTTTTTCAAAAAAAATCCCTGACCGGCGGGTCAGAATTTCACCAAAAATCTGACCTTACCCGATTCATTCAAAAACGGTGCCAAACTGTTGCAATGGCTCCCCTGATACGTTTGGCGGTGGATAGAGAAGGGTTTTTATCATAGGGAATAAAATCAGGCCTCGACAACTTAACCTGCGGAAAAACTTTTTTTTGAAAAAAATCCCTGACCGGCGGGTCAGAATTTCACCAAAAATCTGACGTTACCCGATTCACTCAAAAACGGTGCCAAACTGTTGCAATGACTCCCCTGATACGTGTGACGGTGGATACAGAAGTGTTTTTATCATAGGGAATAAAATCAGGCCTCGACAACTTAACCTGCGGAAAAACTTTTTTTGAAAAAAATCCCTGACCGGCGGGTCAGAATTTCACCAAAAAACTGACGTTACCCGATTCACTCAAAAACGGTGCCAAACTGTTGCAAAGACTCCCCTGATACGTTTGGCGGTGGATACAGAAGGGTTTTTATCATAGGGAATAAAATCAGGCCTCGACAACTTAATCTGCGGAAAAAACTTTTTTTGAAAAAAATCCCTGACCGGCGGGTCAGAATTTCACCAAAAATCTGAGGTTACCCTATTCACTCAAAAATGGTGCCAAACTGTTGCAAAGACTCCCCTGATACGTTTGGCGGTGGATACAGAAGGGTTTTTATCATAGGGAATAAAATCAGGCCTCGACAACTTAACCTGCGGAAAAACTTTTTTTGAAAAAAATCCCTGACCGGCGGGTCAGAATTTCACCAAAAATCTGACGTTACCCTATTCACTCAAAAATGGTGCCAAACTGTTGCAAAGACTCCCCTGATACGTTTGGCGGTGGATACAGAAGGGTTTTTATCATGGGGAATAAAATCAGGCCTCGACAACTTAACCTGCGGAAAAACTTTTTTTTGAAAGAAATCCCTGACCGGCGGGTCAGAATTTCACCAAAAATCTGACGTTACCCAATTCACTCAAAAAGGGTGCCAAACTGTTGCAAAGACTCCCCTGATACGTTTGGCGGTGGATAGAGAAGGGTTTTTATCATAGGGAATAAAATCAGGCCTCAACAACTTAACCTGCGAAAAAACTTTTTTTTAAAAAAAATCCCTGACCGGCGGGTCAGAATTTCACCAAAAATCTGACGTTACCCGATTCACTCAAAAACGGTGCCAAACTGTTGCAAGGACTCCCCTGATACGTTTGACGGTGGATACAGAAGTGTTTTTATCATAGGGAATAAAATCAGGCCTCGACAACTTAACCTGCGGAAAAACTTTTTTTGAAAAAAATCCCTGACCGGCGGGTCAGAATTTCACCAAAAAACTGACCTTACCCGATTCATTCTAAAACGGTGCCAAACTGTTGCAATGACTCCCTTGATACGTTTGGCGGTGGATAGAGAAGGGTTTTTATCCTAGGGAATAAAATCAGGCCTCGACAACTTAACCTGCGGAAAAACTTTTTTTTGAAAAAAATCCCTGACCGGCGGGTCAGAATTTCACCAAAAAACTGACGTTACCCGATTCACTCAAAAACGGTGCCAAACTGTTGCAAGGACTCCCCTGATACGTTTGACGGTGGATACAGAAGTGTTTTTATCATAGGGAATAAAATCAGGCCTCGACAACTTAACCTGCGGAAAAACTTTTTTTGAAAAAAATCCCTGACCGGCGGGTCAGAATTTCACCAAAAAACTGACCTTACCCGATTCATTCTAAAACGGTGCCAAACTGTTGCAATGACTCCCTTGATACGTTTGGCGGTGGATAGAGAAGGGTTTTTATCATAGGGAATAAAATCAGGCCTCGACAACTTAACCTGCGGAAAAACTTTTTTTTGAAAAAAATCCCTGACCGGCGGGTCAGAATTTCACCAAAAATCTGACGTTACCCGATTCACTCAAAAACGGTGCCAAACTGTTGCAAAGACTCCCCTGATACGTTTGGCGGTGGATACGGAAGGGTTTTTATCATAGGGAATAAAATCAGGCCTCGACAACTTAACATGTGGAAAAACTATTTTTTGAAAAAAATCACTGACCGGCGGGTCAGAATTTCACCAAAAATCTGACGTTACCCGATTCACTCAAAAACGGTGCCAAACTGTTGCAAAGACTCCCCTGATACGTTTGGTGGTGGATACAGAAGGGTTTTTATCATAGGGAATAAAATCAGGCCTCGACAACTTAACCTGCGGAAAAACTTTTTTTGAAAAAAATCCCTGACCGGCGCGTCAGAATTTCACCAAAAAACTGACGTTACCCGATTCACTCAAAAACGGTGCCAAACTGTTGCAAAGACTCCCCTGATACGTTTGGCGGTGGATACAGAAGGGTTTTTATCATAGGGAATAAAATCAGGCCTCGACAACTTAACATGTGGAAAAACTTTTTTTAGAAAAAAATCCCTGACCGGCGGGTCAGAATTTCACCAAAAATCTGACGTTACCCGATTCACTCAAAAACGGTGCCAAACTGTTGCAAAGACTCCCCTGATACGTTTGGTGGTGGATACAGAAGAGTTTTTATCATAGGGAATAAAATCAGGCCTCGACAACTTAACCTGCGGAAAAACTTTTTTTGAAAAAAATCCCTGACCGGCGGGTCAGAATTTCACCAAAAAACTGACGTTACCCGATTCACTCAAAAACGGTGCCAAACTGTTGCAAAGACTCCCCTGATACGTTTGGCGGTGGATACAGAAGGGTTTTTATCATAGGGAATAAAATCAGGCCTCGACAACTTAATCTGCGGGAAAAATTTTTTTTGAAAAAAATCCTTGACCGGCGGGTCCGAATTTCACCAAAAATCTGACCTTACCCGATTCATTCAAAAACGGTGCCAAACTGTTGCAATGGCTCCCCTGATACGTTTGGCGGTGGATAGAGAAGGGTTTTTATCATAGGGAATAAAATCAGGCCTCGACAACTTAACCTGCGGAAAAACTTTTTTTTAAAAAAAATCCCTGACCGGCGGGTCAGAATTTCACCAAAAAACTGACGTTACCCGATTCACTCAAAAACGGTGCCAAACTGTTGCAAGGACTCCCCTGATACGTTTGACGGTGGATACAGAAGTGTTTTTATCATAGGGAATAAAATCAGGCCTCGACAACTTAACCTGCGGAAAAACTTTTTTTGAAAAAAATCCCTGACCGGCGGGTCAGAATTTCACCAAAAAACTGACGTTACCCGATTCACTCAAAAACGGTGCCAAACTGTTGCAAAGACTCCCCTGATACGTTTGCCGGTGGATACAGAAGGGTTTTTATCATAGGGAATAAAATCAGGCCTCGACAACTTAATCTGCGGAAAAAACTTTTTTTGAAAAAAATCCCTGACCGGCGGGTCAGAATTTCACCAAAAATCTGACGTTACCCGATTCACTCAAAAATGGTGCCAAACTGTTGCAAAGACTCCCCTGATACGTTTGGCGGTGGATACGGAAGGGTTTTTATCATAGGGAATAAAATCAGGCCTCGACAACTTAACCTGCGGAAAAACTTTTTTTTGAAAGAAATCCCTGACCGGCGGGTCAGAATTTCACCAAAAATCTGACGTTACCCTATTCACTCAAAAACGGTGCCAAACTGTTGCAAAGACTCCCCTGATACGTTTGGCGGTGGATAGAGAAGGGTTTTTATCATAGGGAATAAAATCAGGCCTCAACAACTTAACCTGCGAAAAAACTTTTTTTAAAAAAAAATCCCTGACCGGCGGGTCAGAATTTCACCAAAAATCTGACGTTACCCGATTCACTCAAAAACGGTGCCAAACTGTTGCAAAGACTCCCCTGATATGTTTGACGGTGGATACAGAAGTGTTTTTATCATAGGGAATAAAATCAGGCCTCGACAACTTAACATGTGGAAAAACTTTTTTTTGAAAAAAATCCCTGACCGGCGGGTCAGAATTTCACCAAAAATCTGACGTTACCCGATTCACTCAAAAACGGTGCCAAACTGTTGCAAAGACTCCCCTGATACGTTTGGTGGTGGATACAGAAGAGTTTTTATCATAGGGAATAAAATCAGGCCTCGACAACTTAACCTGCGGAAAAACTTTTTTTGAAAAAAATCCCTGACCGGCGGGTCAGAATTTCACCAAAAAACTGACATTACCCGATTCACTCAAAAACGGTGCCAAACTGTTGCAAAGACTCCCCTGATACGTTTGGCGGTGGATACAGAAGGGTTTTTATCATAGGGAATAAAATCAGGCCTCGACAACTTAATCTGCGGAAAAAAATTTTTTTGAAAAAAATCCCTGACCGGCGGGTCAGAATTTCACCAAAAATCTGACCTTACCTGATTCATTCAAAAACGGTGCCAAACTGTTGCAATGGCTCCCCTGATACGTTTGGCGGTGGATAGAGAAGGGTTTTTATCATAGGGAATAAAATCAGGCCTCGACAACTTAACCTGCGGAAAAAAATTTTTGAAAAAAATCCCTGACCGGCGGGTCAAAATTTCACCAAAAATCTGACGTTACCCGATTCACTCAAAAACGGTGCCAAACTGTTGCAAGGACTCCCCTGATACGTTTGACGGTGGATACAGAAGTGTTTTTATCATAGGGAATAAAATCAGGCCTCGACAACTTAACCTGCGGAAAAACTTTTTTTGAAAAAAATCCCTGACCGGCGGGTCAGAATTTCACCAAAAAACTGACGTTACCCGATTCACTCAAAAACGGTGCCAAACTGTTGCAAAGACTCCCCTGATACGTTTGGCGGTGGATACAGAAGGGTTTTTATCATAGGGAATAAAATCAGGCCTCGACAACTTAATCTGCGGAAAAAACTTTTTTTGAAAAAAATCCCTGACCGGCGGGTCAGAATTTCACCAAAAATCTGAGGTTACCCTATTCACTCAAAAATGGTGCCAAACTGTTGCAAAGACTCCCCTGATACGTTTGGCGGTGGATACAGAAGGGTTTTTATCATAGGGAATAAAATCAGACCTCGACAACTTAACCTGCGGAAAAACTTTCTTTTGAAAAAAATCCCTGACCGGCGGGTCAGAATTTCACCAAAAATCTGACGTTACCCTATTCACTCAAAAACGGTGCCAAACTGTTGCAAAGACTCCCCTGATACGATTGGCGGTGGACAGAGAAGGGTTTTTATCATAGGGAATTAAAATCAGGCCTCGACAACTTAACCTGCGGAAAAACTTTTTTTTGAAAAAAATCCCTGACCGGCGGGTCAGAATTTCACCAAAAATCTGACCTTACCCGATTCATTCTAAAACGGTGCCAAACTGTTGCAATAACTCCCTTGATACGTTTGGCGGTGGATAGAGAAGGGTTTTTATCATAGGGAATAAAATCAGGCCTCGACAACTTAAGCTGAGGAAAAACTTTTTTTTGAAAAAAATCCCTGACCGGCGGGTCAGAATTTCACCAAAAATCTGACGTTACCCGACTCACTCAAAAACGGTGCCAAACTGTTGCAAAGACTCCCCTGATCCGTTTGGCGGTGGATACAGAAGAGTTTTTATCATAGGGAATAAAATCAGGCCTCGACAACTTAAGCTGAGGAAAAACTTTTTTTTGAAAAAAATCCCTGACCGGCGGGTCAGAATTTCACCAAAAATCTGACGTTACCCGATTCACTCAAAAACGGTGCCAAACTGTAGTAAAGACTCCCCTGATACGTTTGACGGTGGATACAGAAGTGTTTTTATCATAGGGAATAAAATCAGGCCTCGACAACTTAACATGTGGAAAAACTTTTCTTTGAAAAAAAACCCTGACTGGCGGGTCAGAATTTCACCAAAAATCTGACGTTACCCGATTCACTCAAAAACGGTGCCAAACTGTTGCAAAGACTCCCCTGATACGTTTGGCGGTGGATACAGAAGAGTTTTTATCATAGGGAATAAAATCAGGCCTCGACAACTTAAGCTGAGGAAAAACTTTTTTTTGAAAAAAATCACTGACCGGCGGGTCAGAATTTCACCAAAAATCTGACGTTACCCGATTCACTCAAAAATGGTGCCAAACTGTTGCAAAGACTCCCCTGATACGTTTGGCTGTGGATACGGAAGGGTTTTTATCATAGGGAATAAAATCAGGCCTCGACAACTTAACCTGCGGAAAAAACTTTTTTTTGAAAAAAATCCCTGACCGGCGGGTCAGAATTTCACCAAAAATCTGATGTTACCCTATTCACTCAAAAATGGTGCCAAACTGTTGCAAGGACTCCCCTGATACGTTTGGTGGTGGATACAGAAGGGTTTTTATCATAGGGAATAAAATCAGGCCTCGACAACTTAACCTGCGGAAAAACTTTTTTTGAAAAAAATCCCTGACCGGCGGGTCAGAATTTCACCAAAAAACTGACGTTACCCGATTCACTCAAAAACGGTGCCAAACTGTTGCAAAGACTCCCCTGATACGTTTGGCGGTGGATACAGAAGGGTTTTTATCATAGGGAATAAAATCAGGCCTCGACAACTTAATCTGCGGAAAAAACCTTTTTTTGAAAAAAATCCCTGACCGGCGGGTCAGAATTTCACCAAAAATCTGAGGTTACCCGATTCACTCAAAAACGGTGCCAAACTGTTGCAAAGACTCCCCTGATACGTTTGGCGGTGGATACAGAAGGGTTTTTATCATAGGGAATAAAATCAGGCCTCGACAACTTAACCTGCGGAAAAACTTTTTTTTGAAAAAAATCCCTGACCGGCAGGTCAGAATTTCACCAAAAATCTGACGTTACCCTATTCACTCAAAAACGGTGCCAAACTGTTGCAAAGACTCCCCTGATACGATTGGCGGTGGATAGAGAATGGTTTTTATCATAGGGAATAAAATCAGGCCTCGACAACTTAACCTGCGGAAAAAACTTTTTTTTGAAAAAAATCCCTGACCAGCGGGTCAGAATTTCACCAAAAATCTGATGTTACCCTATTCACTCAAAAATGGTGCCAAACTGTTGCAAGGACTCCCCTGATACGTTTGGTGGTGGATACAGAAGGGTTTTTATCATAGGGAATAAAATCAGGCCTCGACAACTTAACCTGCGGAAAAACTTTTTTTGAAAAAAATCCCTGACCGGCGGGTCAGAATTTCACCAAAAAACTGACGTTACCCGATTCACTCAAAAACGGTGCCAAACTGTTGCAAAGACTCCCCTGATACGTTTGGCGGTGGATACAGAAGGGTTTTTATCATAGGGAATAAAATCAGGCCTCGACAACTTAATCTGCGGAAAAAACTTTTTTTGAAAAAAATCCCTGACCGGCGGGTCAGAATTTCACCAAAAATCTAAGGTTACCCTATTCACTCAAAAATGGTGCCAAACTGTTGCAAAGACTCCCCTGATACGTTTGGCGGTGGATACAGAAGGGTTTTTATCATAGGGAATAAAATCAGGCCTCGACAACTTAACCTGCGGAAAAACTTTTTTTTAAAAAAAAATCCCTGACCGGCGGGTCAGAATTTCACCAAAAATCTGACGTTACCCTATTCACTCAAAAACGGTGCCAAACTGTTGCAAAGACTCCCCTGATACGATTGGCAGTGGATAGAGAAGGGTTTTTATCATAGGGAATAAAATCAGGCCTCGACAACTTAATCTGCGGAAAAAACTTTTTTTGAAAAAAAATCCCTGACCGGCGGGTCAGAATTTCACCAAAAATCTGACCTTACCCGATTCATTCTAAAACGGTGCCAAACTGTTGCAAAGACTCCCCTGATACGATTGGCGGTGGATAGAGAAGGGTTTTTATCATAGGGAATAAAATCAGGCCTCGACAACTTAACCTGCGGAAAAACTTTTTTTGAAAAAAATCCCTGACCGGCGGGTCAGAATTTCACCAAAAATCTGACGTTACCCGATTCACTCAAAAATGGTGCCAAACTGTTGCAAAGACTCCCCTGATACGTTTGGCGGTGGATACGGAAGGGTTTTTATCATAGGGAATAAAATCAGGCCTTGACAACTTAACTTGCAGAAAAACTTTTTTTTGAAAGAAATCCCTGACCTGCGGGTCAGAATTTCACCAAGAATCTGACGTTACCCGATTCACTCAAAAATGGTGCCAAACTGTTGCAAAGACTCCCCTGATATGTTTGACGGTGGATACAGAAGTGTTTTTATCATAGGGAATAAAATCAGGCCTCGACAACTTAACATGTGGAAAAACTTTTTTTTGAAAAAAATCCCTGACCAGCGGGTCAGAATTTCACCAAAAATCTGACGTTACCTGATTCACTCAAAAACGGTGCCAAACTGTTGCGAAGACTCCCCTGATACGTTTGGTGGTGGATACAGAAGAGTTTTTATCATAGGGAATAAAATCAGGCCTCGACAACTTAACCTGCGGAAAAACTTTTTTTGAAAAAAATCCCTGACCGGCGGGTCAGAATTTCACCAAAAAACTGACGTTACCCGATTCACTCAAAAACGGTGCCAAACTGTTGCAAAGACTCCCTTGATACGTTTGGCGGTGGATACAGAAGGGTTTTTATCATAGGGAATAAAATCAGGCCTCGACAACTTAATCTGCGGAAAAAATTTTTTTTGAAAAAAATCCCTGACCGGCGGGTCAGAATTTCACCAAAAATCTGACCTTACCCGATTCATTCAAAAACGGTGCCAAACTGTTGCAATGGCTCCCCTGATACGTTTGGCGGTGGATAGAGAAGGGTTTTTATCATAGGGAATAAAATCAGGCCTCGACAACTTAACCTGCGGAAAAACTTTTTTTTGAAAAAAATCCCTGACCGGCGGGTCAGAATTTCACCAAAAATCTGACGTTACCCGATTCACTCAAAAACGGTGCCAAACTGTTGCAAGGACTCCCCTGATACGTTTGACGGTGGATACAGAAGTGTTTTTATCATAGGGAATAAAATCAGGCCTCGACAACTTAACCTGCGGAAAAACTTTTTTTTGAAAAAAATCCCTGACCGGCGGGTCAGAATTTCACCAAAAATCTGACGTTACCCGATTCACTCAAAAACGGTGCCAAACTGTTGCAAAGACTCCCCTGATATGTTTGACGGTGGATACAGAAGTGTTTTTATCATAGGGAATAAAATCAGGCCTCGACAACTTAACATGTGGAAAAACTTTTTTTTGAAAAAAATCCCTGACCGGCGGGTCAGAATTTCACCAAAAATCTGACGTCACCCGATTCACTCAAAAACGGTGCCAAACTGTTGCGAAGACTCCCCTGATACGTTTGGTGGTTGATACAGAAGAGTTTTTATCATAGGGAATAAAATCAGGCCTCGACAACTTAACATGCGGAAAAACTTTTTTTGAAAAAAATCCCTGACCGGCGGGTCAGAATTTCACCAAAAAACTGACGTTACCCGATTCACTCAAAAACGGTGCCAAACTGTTGCAAAGACTCCCCTGATACGTTTGGCGGTGGATACAGAAGGGTTTTTATCATAGGGAATAAAATCAGGCCTCGACAACTTAATCTGCGGAAAAAAATTTTTTTGAAAAAAATCCCTGACCGGCGGGTCAGAATTTCACCAAAAATCTGACCTTACCCGATTCATTCAAAAACGGTGCCAAACTGTTGCAATGGCTCCCCTGATACGTTTGGCGGTGGATAGAGAAGGGTTTTTATCATAGGGAATAAAATCAGGCCTCGACAACTTAACCTGCGGAAAAACTTTTTTTTGAAAAAAATCCCTGACCGGCGGGTCAGAATTTCACCAAAAATCTGACGTTACCCGATTCACTCAAAAACGGTGCCAAACTGTTGCAAGGACTCCCCTGATACGTTTGACGGTGGATACAGAAGTGTTTTTATCATAGGGAATAAAATCAGGCCTCGACAACTTAACCTGCGGAAAAACTTTTTTTTGAAAAAAATCCCTGACCGGCGGGTCAGAATTTCACCAAAAATCTGACGTTACCCGATTCACTCAAAAACGGTGCCAAACTGTTGCAAGGACTCCCCTGATACGTTTGACGGTGGATACAGAAGTGTTTTTATCATAGGGAATAAAATCAGGCCTCGACAACTTAACCTGCGGAAAAACTTTTTTTGAAAAAAATCCCTGACCGGCGGGTCAGAATTTCACCAAAAATCTGACGTTACCCGACTCACTCAAAAACGGTGCCAAACTGTTGCAAGGACTCCCCTGATACGTTTGACGGTGGATACAGAAGTGTTTTTATCATAGGGAATAAAATCAGGCCTCGACAACTTAACCTGCGGAAAAACTTTTTTTGAAAAAAATCCCTGACCGGCGGGTCAGAATTTCACCAAAAATCTGACGTTACCCGACTCACTCAAAAACGGTGCCAAACTGTTGCAAAGACTCCCCTGATACGTTTGGCGGTGGATACAGAAGAGTTTTTATCATAGGGAATAAAATCAGGCCTCGACAACTTAAGCTGAGGAAAAACTTTTTTTGAAAAAAATCCCTGACCGGCGGGTCAGAATTTCACCAAAAATCTGACGTTACCCGATTCACTCAAAAACGGTGCCAAACTGTAGTAAAGACTCCCCTGATACGTTTGACGGTGGATACAGAAGTGTTTTTATCATAGGGAATAAAATCAGGCCTCGACAACTTAACATGTGGAAAAATTTTCTTTGAAAAAAAACCCTGACCGGCGGGTCAGAATTTCACCAAAAATCTGACGTTACCCGATTCACTCAAAAACGGTGCCAAACTGTTGCAAAGACTCCCCTGATACGTTTGGCGGTGGATACAGAAGAGTTTTTATCATAGGGAATAAAATCAGGCCTCGACAACTTAAGCTGAGGAAAAACTTTTTTTTGAAAAAAATCCCTGACCGGCGGGTCAGAATTTCACCAAAAATCTGACGTTACCCGATTCACTCAAAAATGGTGCCAAACTGTTGCAAAGACTCCCCTGATACGTTTGGCGGTGGATACGGAAGGGTTTTTATCATAGGGAATAAAATCAGGCCTCGACAACTTAACCTGCGGAAAAAACTTTTTTTTGAAAAAAATCCCTGACCGGCGGGTCAGAATTTCACCAAAAATCTGATGTTACCCTATTCACTCAAAAATGGTGCCAAACTGTTGCAAGGACTCCCCTGATACGTTTGGTGGTGGATACAGAAGGGTTTTTATCATAGGGAATAAAATCAGGCCTCGACAACTTAACCTGCGGAAAAACTTTTTTTGAAAAAAATCCCTGACCGGCGGGTCAGAATTTCACCAAAAAACTGACGTTACCCGATTCACTCAAAAATGGTGCCAAACTGTTGCAAAGACTCCCCTGATACGTTTGGCGGTGGATACAGAAGGGTTTTTATCATAGGGAATAAAATCAGGCCTCGACAACTTAATCTGCGGAAAAAACCTTTTTTTGAAAAAAATCCCTGACCGGCGGGTCAGAATTTCACCAAAAATCTGAGGTTACCCTATTCACTCAAAAATGGTGCCAAACTGTTGCAAAGACTCCCCTGATACGTTTGGCGGTGGATACAGAAGGGTTTTTATCATAGGGAATAAAATCAGGCCTCGACAACTTAACCTGCGGAAAAACTTTTTTTTGAAAAAAATCCCTGACCGGCAGGTCAGAATTTCACCAAAAATCTGACGTTACCCTATTCACTCAAAAACGGTGCCAAACTGTTGCAAAGACTCCCCTGATACGATTGGCGGTGGATAGAGAATGGTTTTTATCATAGGGAATAAAATCAGGCCTCGACAACTTAACCTGCGGAAAAAACTTTTTTTTGAAAAAAATCCCTGACCAGCGGGTCAGAATTTCACCAAAAATCTGATGTTACCCTATTCACTCAAAAATGGTGCCAAACTGTTGCAAGGACTCCCCTGATACGTTTGGTGGTGGATACAGAAGGGTTTTTATCATAGGGAATAAAATCAGGCCTCGACAACTTAACCTGCGGAAAAACTTTTTTTGAAAAAAATCCCTGACCGGCGGGTCAGAATTTCACCAAAAAACTGACGTTACCCGATTCACTCAAAAACGGTGCCAAACTGTTGCAAAGACTCCCCTGATACGTTTGGCGGTGGATACAGAAGGGTTTTTATCATAGGGAATAAAATCAGGCCTCGACAACTTAATCTGCGGAAAAAACTTTTTTTGAAAAAAATCCCTGACCGGCGGGTCAGAATTTCACCAAAAATCTAAGGTTACCCTATTCACTCAAAAATGGTGCCAAACTGTTGCAAAGACTCCCCTGATACGTTTGGCGGTGGATACAGAAGGGTTTTTATCATAGGGAATAAAATCAGGCCTCGACAACTTAACCTGCGGAAAAACTTTTTTTTAAAAAAAAATCCCTGACCGGCGGGTCAGAATTTCACCAAAAATCTGACGTTACCCTATTCACTCAAAAACGGTGCCAAACTGTTGCAAAGACTCCCCTGATACGATTGGCAGTGGATAGAGAAGGGTTTTTATCATAGGGAATAAAATCAGGCCTCGACAACTTAATCTGCGGAAAAAACTTTTTTTGAAAAAAAATCCCTGACCGGCGGGTCAGAATTTCACCAAAAATCTGACCTTACCCGATTCATTCTAAAACGGTGCCAAACTGTTGCAAAGACTCCCCTGATACGATTGGCGGTGGATAGAGAAGGGTTTTTATCATAGGGAATAAAATCAGGCCTCGACAACTTAACCTGCGGAAAAACTTTTTTTGAAAAAAATCCCTGACCGGCGGGTCAGAATTTCACCAAAAATCTGACGTTACCCGATTCACTCAAAAATGGTGCCAAACTGTTGCAAAGACTCCCCTGATACGTTTGGCGGTGGATACGGAAGGGTTTTTATCATAGGGAATAAAATCAGGCCTTGACAACTTAACCTGCAGAAAAACTTTTTTGAAAGAAATCCCTGACCTGCGGGTCAGAATTTCACCAAAAATCTGACGTTACCCGATTCACTCAAAAATGGTGCCAAACTGTTGCAAAGACTCCCCTGATATGTTTGACGGTGGATACAGAAGTGTTTTTATCATAGGGAATAAAATCAGGCCTCGACAACTTAACATGTGGAAAAACTTTTTTTTGAAAAAAATCCCTGACCGGCGGGTCAGAATTTCACCAAAAATCTGACGTTACCCGATTCACTCAAAAACGGTGCCAAACTGTTGCAAAGACTCCCCTGATACGTTTGGTGGTGGATACAGAAGAGTTTTTATCATAGGGAATAAAATCAGGCCTCGACAACTTAACCTGCGGAAAAACTTTTTTTGAAAAAAATCCCTGACCGGCGGGTCAGAATTTCACCAAAAAACTGACGTTACCCGATTCACTCAAAAACGGTGCCAAACTGTTGCAAAGACTCCCCTGATACGTTTGGCGGTGGATACAGAAGGGTTTTTATCATAGGGAATAAAATCAGGCCTCGACAACTTAATCTGCGGAAAAAAATTTTTTTGAAAAAAATCCCTGACCGGCGGGTCAGAATTTCACCAAAAATCTGACCTTACCCGATTCATTCAAAAACGGTGCCAAACTGTTGCAATGGCTCCCCTGATACGTTTGGCGGTGGATAGAGAAGGGTTTTTATCATAGGGAATAAAATCAGGCCTCGACAACTTAACCTGCGGAAAAACTTTTTTTTGAAAAAAATCCCTGACCGGCGGGTCAGAATTTCACCAAAAATCTGACGTTACCCGATTCACTCAAAAACGGTGCCAAACTGTTGCAAGGACTCCCCTGATACGTTTGACGGTGGATACAGAAGTGTTTTTATCATAGGGAATAAAATCAGGCCTCGACAACATAACCTGCGGAAAAACTTTTTTTGAAAAAAATCCCTGACCGGCGGGTCAGAATTTCACCAAAAAACTGACGTTACCCGATTCACTCAAAAACGGTGCCAAACTGTTGCAAAGACTCCCCTGATACGTTTGGCGGTGGATACAGAAGGGTTTTTATCATAGGGAATAAAATCAGGCCTCGACAACTTAATCTGCGGAAAAAATTTTTTTTGAAAAAAATCCCTGACCGGCGGGTCAGAATTTCACCAAAAATCTGAGGTTACCCTATTCACTCAAAAATGGTGCCAAACTGTTGCAAAGACTCCCCTGATGCGTTTGGCGGTGGATACAGAAGGGTTTTTATCATAGGGAATAAAATCAGGCCTCGACAACTTAACCTGCGGAAAAACTTTTTTTTGAAAAAAATCCCTGACCGGCGGGTCAGAATTTCACCAAAAATCTGACGTTACCCTATTCACTCAAAAACGGTGCCAAACTGTTGCAAAGACTCCCCTGATACGATTGGCGGTGGATAGAGAAGGGTTTTTATCATAGGGAATAAAATCAGGCCTCGACAACTTAACCTGCGGAAAAACTTTTTTTGAAAAAAATCCCTGACCGGCGGGTCAGAATTTCACCAAAAATCTGAGGTTACCCGATTCACTCAAAAATGGTGCCAAACTGTTGCAAAGACTCCCCTGATACGTTTGGCGGTGGATACGGAAGGGTTTTTATCATAGGGAATAAAATCAGGCCTCGACAACTTAACCTGCGGAAAAACTTTTTTTTGAAAAAAATCCCTGACCGGCGGGTCAGAATTTCACCAAAAATCTGACGTTACCCTATTCACTCAAAAACGGTGCCAAACTGTTGCAAAGACTCCCCTGATACGTTTGGCGGTGGATAGAGAAGGGTTTTTATCATAGGGAATAAAATCAGGCCTCAACAACTTAACCTGCGAAAAAACTTTTTTTAAAAAAAAATCCCTGACTGGCGGGTCAGAATTTCACCAAAAATCTGACGTTACTCGATTCACTCAAAAACGGTGCCAAACTGTTGCAAAGACTCCCCTGATATGTTTGACGGTGGATACAGAAGTGTTTTTATCATAGGGAATAAAATCAGGCCTCGACAACTTAACATGTGGAAAAACTTTTTTTTGAAAAAAATCCCTGACCGGCGGGTCAGAATTTCACCAAAAATCTGACGTTACCCGATTCACTCAAAAACGGTGCCAAACTGTTGCAAAGACTCCCCTGAAACGTTTGGCGGTGGATAGAGAAGGGTTTTTATCATAGGGAATAAAATCAGGCCTCGACAACTTAACCTGCGGAAAAACTTTTTTTTGAAAAAAATCCCTGACCGGCGGGTCAGAATTTCACCAAAAATCTGAGGTTACCCTATTCACTCAAAAATGGTGCCAAACTGTTGCAAAGACTCCCCTGATACGTTTGGCGGTGGATACAGAAGGGTTTTTATCATAGGGAATAAAATCAGGCCTCGACAACTTAACCTGCGGAAAAACTTTTTTTTGAAAAAAATCCCTGACCGGCGGGTCAGAATTTCACCAAAAATCTGACGTTACCCTATTCACTCAAAAACGGTGCCAAACTGTTGCAAAGACTCCCCTGATACGATTGGCGGTGGATAGAGATGGGTTTTTATCATAGGGAATAAAATCAGGCCTCGACAACTTAACCTGCGGAAAAACTTTTTTTGAAAAAAATCCCTGACCGGCGGGTCAGAATTTCACCAAAAATCTGAGGTTACCCTATTCACTTAAAAATGGTGCCAAACTGTTGCAAAGACTCCCCTGATACGTTTGGCGGTGGATACGGAAGGGTTTTTATCATAGGGAATAAAATCAGGCCTCGACAACTTAACCTGCGGAAAAACTTTTTTCACCAAAAATCTGACGTTACCCTATTCACTCAAAAACGGTGCCAAACTGTTGCAAAGACTCCCCTGATACGTTTGGCGGTGGATAGAGAAGGGTTTTTATCATAGGGAATAAAATCAGGCCTCAACAACTTAACCTGCGAAAAAACTTTTTTTTAAAAAAAATCCCTGACTGGCGGGTCAGAATTTCACCAAAAATCTGACGTTACCCGATTCACTCAAAAACGGTGCCAAACTGTTGCAAAGACTCCCCTGATATGTTTGACGGTGGATACAGAAGTGTTTTTATCATAGGGAATAAAATCAGGCCTCGACAACTTAACATGTGGAAAAACTTTTTTTTGAAAAAAATCCCTGACCGGCGGGTCAGAATTTCACCAAAAATCTGACGTTACCCGATTCACTCAAAAACGGTGCCAAACTGTTGCAAAGACTCCCCTGAAACGTTTGGCGGTGGATAGAGAAGGGTTTTTATCATAGGGAATAAAATCAGGCCTCGACAACTTAACCTGCGGAAAAACTTTTTTTTGAAAAAAATCCCTGACCGGCGGGTCAGAATTTCACCAAAAATCTGAGGTTACCCTATTCACTCAAAAATGGTGCCAAACTGTTGCAAAGACTCCCCTGATACGTTTGGCGGTGGATACAGAAGGGTTTTTATCATAGGGAATAAAATCAGGCCTCGACAACTTAACCTGCGGAAAAACTTTTTTTTGAAAAAAATCCCTGACCGGCGGGTCAGAATTTCACCAAAAATCTGACGTTACCCTATTCACTCAAAAACGGTGCCAAACTGTTGCAAAGACTCCCCTGATACGATTGGTGGTGGATAGAGATGGGTTTTTATCATAGGGAATAAAATCAGGCCTCGACAACTTAACCTGCGGAAAAACTTTTTTTGAAAAAAATCCCTGACCGGCGGGTCAGAATTTCACCAAAAAACTGACGTTACCCGATTCACTCAAAAACGGTGCCAAACTGTTGCAAAGACTCCCCTGATACGTTTGGTGGTGGATACAGAAGAGTTTTTATCATAGGGAATAAAATCAGGCCTCGACAACTTAACCTGCGGAAAAACTTTTTTTGAAAAAAATCCCTGACCGGCGGGTCAGAATTTCACCAAAAAACTGACGTTACCCGATTCACTCAAAAACGGTGCCAAACTGTTGCAAAGACTCCCCTGATACGTTTGGCGGTGGATACAGAAGGGTTTTTATCATAGGGAATAAAATCAGGCCTCGACAACTTAATCTGCGGAAAAAAATTTTTTTGAAAAAAATCCCTGACCGGCGGGTCAGAATTTCACCAAAAATCTGACCTTACCCGATTCATTCAAAAACGGTGCCAAACTGTTGCAATGGCTCCCCTGATACGTTTGGCGGTGGATAGAGAAGGGTTTTTATCATAGGGAATAAAATCAGGCCTCGACAACTTAACATGTGGAAAAACTTTTTTTTGAAAAAAATCCCTGACCGGCGGGTCAGAATTGCACCAAAAATCTGAGGTTACCCTATTCACTCAAAAATGGTGCCAAACTGTTGCAAACACTCCCCTGATACGTTTGGCGGTGGATACAGAAGGGTTTTTATCATAGGGAATAAAATCAGGCCTCGACAACTTAACCTGCGGAAAAACTTTTTTTTGAAAAAAATCCCTGACCGGCGGGTCAGAATTTCACCAAAAATCTGACGTTACCCTATTCACTCAAAAACGGTGCCAAACTGTTGCAAAGACTCCCCTGATACGATTGGCGGTGGATAGAGATGGGTTTTTATCATAGGGAATAAAATCAGGCCTCGACAACTTAACCTGCGGAAAAACTTTTTTTGAAAAAAATCCCTGACCGGCGGGTCAGAATTTCACCAAAAATCTGACGTTACCCGATTCACTCAAAAATGGTGCCAAACTGTTGCAAAGACTCCCCTGATACGTTTGGCGGTGGATACGGAAGGGTTTTTATCATAGGGAATAAAATCAGGCCTCGACAACTTAACCTGCGGAAAAACTTTTTTTGAAAAAAATCCCTGACCGGCGGGTCAGAATTTCACCAAAAAACTGACGTTACCCGATTCACTCAAAAACGGTGCCAAACTGTTGCAAAGACTCCCCTGATACGTTTGGTGGTGGATACAGAAGAGTTTTTATCATAGGGAATAAAATCAGGCCTCGACAACTTAACCTGCGGAAAAACTTTTTTTGAAAAAAATCCCTGACCGGCGGGTCAGAATTTCACCAAAAAACTGACGTTACCCGATTCACTCAAAAACGGTGCCAAACTGTTGCAAAGACTCCCCTGATACGTTTGGCGGTGGATACAGAAGGGTTTTTATCATAGGGAATAAAATCAGGCCTCGACAACTTAATCTGCGGAAAAAAATTTTTTTGAAAAAAATCCCTGACCGCCGGGTCAGAATTTCACCAAAAATCTGACCTTACCCGATTCATTCAAAAACGGTGCCAAACTGTTGCAATGGCTCCCCTGATACGTTTGGCGGTGGATAGAGAAGGGTTTTTATCATAGGGAATAAAATCAGGCCTCGACAACTTAACCTGCGGAAAAACTTTTTTTTGAAAAAAATCCCTGACCGGCGGGTCAGAATTTCACCAAAAATCTGACGTTACCCGATTCACTCAAAAACGGTGCCAAACTGTTGCAAGGACTCCCCTGATACGTTTGACGGTGGATACAGAAGTGTTTTTATCATAGGGAATAAAATCAGGCCTCGACAACATAACCTGCGGAAAAACTTTTTTTGAAAAAAATCCCTGACCGGCGGGTCAGAATTTCACCAAAAAACTGACGTTACCCGATTCACTCAAAAACGGTGCCAAACTGTTGCAAAGACTCCCCTGATACGTTTGGCGGTGGATACAGAAGGGTTTTTATCATAGGGAATAAAATCAGGCCTCGACAACTTAATCTGCGGAAAAAATTTTTTTTGAAAAAAATCCCTGACCGGCGGGTCAGAATTTCACCAAAAATCTGAGGTTACCCTATTCACTCAAAAATTGTGCCAAACTGTTGCAAAGACTCCCCTGATGCGTTTGGCGGTGGATACAGAAGGGTTTTTATCATAGGGAATAAAATCAGGCCTCGACAACTTAACCTGCGGAAAAACTTTTTTTTGAAAAAAATCCCTGACCGGCGGGTCAGAATTTCACCAAAAATCTGACGTTACCCTATTCACTCAAAAACGGTGCCAAACTGTTGCAAAGACTCCCCTGATACGATTGGCGGTGGATAGAGAAGGGTTTTTATCATAGGGAATAAAATCAGGCCTCGACAACTTAACCTGCGGAAAAACTTTTTTTGAAAAAAATCCCTGACCGGCGGGTCAGAATTTCACCAAAAATCTGAGGTTACCCGATTCACTCAAAAATGGTGCCAAACTGTTGCAAAGACTCCCCTGATACGTTTGGCGGTGGATACGGAAGGGTTTTTATCATAGGGAATAAAATCAGGCCTCGACAACTTAACCTGCGGAAAAACTTTTTTTTGAAAAAAATCCCTGACCGGCGGGTCAGAATTTCACCAAAAATCTGACGTTACCCTATTCACTCAAAAACGGTGCCAAACTGTTCCAAAGACTCCCCTGATACGTTTGGCGGTGGATAGAGAAGGGTTTTTATCATAGGGAATAAAATCAGGCCTCAACAACTTAACCTGCGAAAAAACTTTTTTTAAAAAAAATCCCTGACTGGCGGGTCAGAATTTCACCAAAAATCTGACGTTACCCGATTCACTCAAAAACGGTGCCAAACTGTTGCAAAGACTCCCCTGATATGTTTGACGGTGGATACAGAAGTGTTTTTATCATAGGGAATAAAATCAGGCCTCGACAACTTAACATGTGGAAAAACTTTTTTTTGAAAAAAATCCCTGACCGGCGGGTCAGAATTTCACCAAAAATCTGACGTTACCCGATTCACTCAAAAACGGTGCCAAACTGTTGCAAAGACTCCCCTGATACGTTTGGCGGTGGATAGAGAAGGGTTTTTATCATAGGGAATAAAATCAGGCCTCGACAACTTAACCTGCGGAAAAACTTTTTTTTGAAAAAAATCCCTGACCGGCGGGTCAGAATTTCACCAAAAATCTGAGGTTACCCTATTCACTCAAAAATGGTGCCAAACTGTTGCAAAGACTCCCCTGATACGTTTGGCGGTGGATACAGAAGGGTTTTTATCATAGGGAATAAAATCAGGCCTCGACAACTTAACCTGCGGAAAAACTTTTTTTTGAAAAAAATCCCTGACCGGCGGGTCAGAATTTCACCAAAAATCTGACGTTACCCTATTCACTCAAAAACGGTGCCAAACTGTTGCAAAGACTCCCCTGATACGATTGGCGGTGGATAGAGAAGGGTTTTTATCATAGGGAATAAAATCAGGCCTCGACAACTTAACCTGCGGAAAAACTTTTTTTGAAAAAAATCCCTGACCGGCGGGTCAGAATTTCACCAAAAATCTGACGTTACCCGATTCACTCAAAAATGGTGCCAAACTGTTGCAAAGACTCCCCTGATACGTTTGGCGGTGGATACGGAAGGGTTTTTATCATAGGGAATAAAATCAGGCCTCGACAACTTAACCTGCGGAAAAACTTTTTTTTGAAAAAAATCCCTGACCGGCGGGTCAGAATTTCACCAAAAATCTGACGTTACCCTATTCACTCAAAAACGGTGCCAAACTGTTGCAAAGACTCCCCTGATACGTTTGGCGGTGGATAGAGAAGGGTTTTTATCATAGGGAATGAAATCAGGCCTCAACAACTTAACCTGCGAAAAAACTTTTTTTTTAAAAAAAATCCCTGACCGGCGGGTCAGAATTTCACCAAAAATCTGACGTTACCCGATTCATTCAAAAACGGTGCCAAACTGTTGCAAAGACGCCCCTGATACGTTTGGCGGTGGATAGAGAAGGGTTTTTATCATAGGGAATAAAATCAGGCCTCAACAACTTAACCTGCGAAAAAACTTTTTTTAAAAAAAAATCCCTGACCGGCGGGTCAGAATTTCACCAAAAATCTGACGTTACCCGATTCACTCAAAAACGGTGCCAAACTGTTGCAAAGACTCCCCTGATATGTTTGACGGTGGATACAGAAGTGTTTTTATCATAGGGAATAAAATCAGGCCTCGACAACATAACATGTGGAAAAACTTTTTTTTGAAAAAAATCCCTGACCGGCGGGTCAGAATTTCACCAAAAATCTGACGTTACCCGATTCACTCAAAAACGGTGCCAAACTGTTGCAAAGACTCCCCTGATACGTTTGGTGGTGGATACAGAAGAGTTTTTATCATAGGGAATAAAATCAGGCCTCGACAACTTAACCTGCGGAAAAACTTTTTTTGAAAAAAATCCCTGACCGGCGGGTCAGAATTTCACCAAAAAACTGACATTACCCGATTCACTCAAAAACGGTGCCAAACTGTTGCAAAGACTCCCCTGATACGTTTGGCGGTGGATACAGAAGGGTTTTTATCATAGGGAATAAAATCAGGCCTCGACAACTTAATCTGCGGGAAAAATTTTTTTTGAAAAAAATCCCTGACCGGCGGGTCAGAATTTCACCAAAAATCTGACCTTACCCGATTCATTCAAAAACGGTGCCAAACTGTTGCAATGGCTCCCCTGATACGTTTGGCGGTGGATACAGAAGGGTTTTTATCATAGGGAATAAAATCAGGCCTCGACAACTTAACCTGCGGAAAAACTTTTTTTTGAAAAAAATCCCTGACCGGCGGGTCAGAATTTCACCAAAAATCTGACGTTACCCGATTCACTCAAAAACGGTGCCAAACTGTTGCAAGGACTCCCCTGATACGTTTGACGGTGGATACAGAAGTGTTTTTATCATAGGGAATAAAATCAGGCCTCGACAACTTAACCTGCGGAAAAACTTTTTTTGAAAAAAATCCCTGACCGGCGGGTCAGAATTTCACCAAAAAACTGACGTTACCCGATTCACTCAAAAACGGTGCCAAACTGTTGCAAAGACTCCCCTGATACGTTTGGCGGTGGATACAGAAGGGTTTTTATCATAGGGAATAAAATCAGGCCTCGACAACTTAATCTGCGGAAAAAACTTTTTTTGAAAAAAATCCCTGACCGGCGGGTCAGAATTTCACCAAAAATCTGAGGTTACCCTATTCACTCAAAAATGGTGCCAAACTGTTGCAAAGACTCCCCTGATGCGTTTGGCGGTGGATACAGAAGGGTTTTTATCATAGGGAATAAAATCAGGCCTCGACAACTTAACCTGCGGAAAAACTTTTTTTTGAAAAAAATCCCTGACCGCCGGGTCAGAATTTCACCAAAAATCTGACGTTACCCTATTCACTCAAAAACGGTGCCAAACTGTTGCAAAGACTCCCCTGATACGATTGGCGGTGGATAGAGAAGGGTTTTTATCATAGGGAATAAAATCAGGCCTCGACAACTTAACCTGCGGAAAAACTTTTTTTGAAAAAAATCCCTGACCGGCGGGTCAGAATTTCACCAAAAATCTGACGTTACCCGATTCACTCAAAAACGGTGCCAAACTGTTGCAAAGACTCCCCTGATATGTTTGACGGTGGATACAGAAGTGTTTTTATCATAGGGAATAAAATCAGGCCTCGACAACTTAACATGTGGAAAAACTTTTTTTTGAAAAAAATCCCTGACCGGCGGGTCAGAATTTCACCAAAAAACTGACGTTACCCGATTCACTCAAAAACGGTGCCAAACTGTTGCAAAGACTCCCCTGATACGTTTGGCGGTGGATACAGAAGGGTTTTTATCATAGGGAATAAAATCAGGCCTCGACAACTTAATCTGCGGAAAAAATTTTTTTTGAAAAAAATCCCTGACCGGCGGGTCAGAATTTCACCAAAAATCTGACCTTACCTGATTCATTCAAAAACGGTGCCAAACTGTTGCAATGGCTCCCCTGATACGTTTGGCGGTGGATACGGAAGGGTTTTTATCATAGGGAATAAAATCAGGCCTCGACAACTTAACATGTGGAAAAACTATTTTTTGAAAAAAATCCCTGACCGGCGGGTCAGAATTTCACCAAAAATCTGACGTTACCCGATTCACTCAAAAACGGTGCCAAACTGTTGCAAAGACTCCCCTGATACGTTTGGTGGTGGATACAGAAGGGTTTTTATCATAGGGAATAAAATCAGGCCTCGACAACTTAACCTGCGGAAAAACTTTTTTTGAAAAAAATCCCTGACCGGCGCGTCAGAATTTCACCAAAAAACTGACGTTACCCGATTCACTCAAAAACGGTGCCAAACTGTTGCAAAGACTCCCCTGATACGTTTGGAAGTGGATACAGAAGGGTTTTTATCATAGGGAATAAAATCAGGCCTCGACAACTTAATCTGCGGAAAAAACTTTTTTTTGAAAAAAATCCCTGACCGGCGGGTCAGAATTTCACCAAAAATCTGACCTTACCCGATTCATTCTAAAACGGTGCCAAACTGTTGCAATGACTCCCTTGATACGTTTGGCGGTGGATAGAGAAGGGTTTTTATCATAGGGAATAAAATCAGGCCTCGACAACTTAAGCTGAGGAAAAACTTTTTTTTGAAAAAAATCCCTGACCGGCGGGTCAGAATTTCACCAAAAATCTGACGTTACCCGACTCACTCAAAAACGGTGCCAAACTGTTGCAAAGACTCCCCTGATACGTTTGGCGGTGGATACAGAAGAGTTTTTATCATAGGGAATAAAATCAGGCCTCGACAACTTAAGCTGAGGAAAAACTTTTTTTTGAAAAAAAATCCCTGACCGGCGGGTCAGAATTTCACCAAAAATCTGACGTTACCCGATTCACTCAAAAACGGTGCCAAACTGTAGTAAAGACTCCCCTGATACGTTTGACGGTGGATACAGAAGTGTTTTTATCATAGGGAATAAAATCAGGCCTCGACAACTTAACATGTGGAAAAACTTTTCTTTGAAAAAAAACCCTGACCGGCGGGTCAGAATTTCACCAAAAATCTGACGTTACCCGATTCACTCAAAAACGGTGCCAAACTGTTGCAAAGACTCCCCTGATACGTTTGGCGGTGGATACAGAAGAGTTTTTATCATAGGGAATAAAATCAGGCCTCAACAACTTAAGCTGAGGAAAAACTTTTTTTTGAAAAAAATCCCTGACCGGCGGGTCAGAATTTCACCAAAAATCTGACGTTACCCGATTCACTCAAAAACGGTGCCAAACTGTTGCAAAGACTCCCCTGAAACGTTTGGCGGTGGATAGAGAAGGGTTTTTATCATAGGGAATAAAATCAGGCCTCGACAACTTAACCTGCGGAAAAACTTTTTTTTGAAAAAAATCCCTGACCGGCGGGTCAGAATTTCACCAAAAAACTGACGTTACCCGATTCACTCAAAAATGGTGCCAAACTGTTGCAAAGACTCCCCTGATACGTTTGGCGGTGGATACAGAAGGGTTTTTATCATAGGGAATAAAATCAGGCCTCGACAACTTAACCTGCGGAAAAACTTTTTTTGAAAAAAATCCCTGACCGGCGGGTCAGAATTTCACCAAAAATCTGACGTTACCCGATTCACTCAAAAATGGTGCCAAACTGTTGCAAAGACTCCCCTGATACGTTTGGCGGTGGATACGGAAGGGTTTTTATCATAGGGAATAAAATCAGGCCTCGACAACTTAACCTGCGGAAAAACTTTTTTTTGAAAGAAATCCCTGACCGGCGGGTCAGAATTTCACCAAAAATCTGACGTTACCCGATTCACTCAAAAACGGTGCCAAACTGTTGCAAAGACTCCCCTGATACGTTTGGTGGTGGATAGAGAAGGGTTTTTATCATAGGGAATGAAATCAGGCCTCAACAACTTAACCTGCGAAAAAACTTTTTTTAAAAAAAATCCCTGACCGGCGGGTCAGAATTTCACCAAAAATCTGACGTTACCCGATTCACTCAAAAACGGTGCCAAACTGTTGCAAAGACTCCCCTGATATGTTTGACGGTGGATACAGAAGTGTTTTTATCATAGGGAATAAAATCAGGCCTCGACAACTTAACCTGCGGAAAAACTTTTTTTTGAAAAAAATCCCTGACCGGCGGGTCAGAATTTCACCAAAAAACTGACGTTACCCGATTCACTCAAAAACGGTGCCAAACTGTTGCAAAGACTCCCCTGATACGTTTGGCGGTGGATACAGAAGGGTTTTTATCATAGGGAATAAAATCAGGCCTCGATAACTTAATCTGCGGAAAAAAATTTTTTTGAAAAAAATCCCTGACCGGCGGGTCAGAATTTCACCAAAAATCTGACCTTACCCGATTCATTCAAAAACGGTGCCAAACTGTTGCAATGACTCCCCTGATACGTTTGGCGGTGGATACAGAAGGGTTTTTATCATAGGGAATAAAATCAGGCCTCGACAACTTAATCTGCGGGAAAAAATTTTTTTGAAAAAAATCCCTGACCGGCGGGTCAGAATTTCACCAAAAATCTGACGTTACCCGATTCACTCAAAAACGGTGCCAAACTGTTGCAAAGACTCCCCTGATACGTTTGGCGGTGGATAGAGAAGGGTTTTTATCATAGGGAATGAAATCAGGCCTCGACAACTTAACCTGTGGAAAAACTTTTTTTTGAAAAAAATCCCTGACCGGCGGGTCAGAATTTCACCAAAAAACTGACGTTACCCGATTCACTCAAAAACGGTGCCAAACTGTTGCAAAGACTCCCCTGATACGTTTGGCGGTGGATACAGAAGGGTTTTTATCATAGGGAATAAAATCAGGCCTCGACAACTTAATCTGCGGAAAAAAATTTTTTTGAAAAAAATCCCTGACCGGCGGGTCAGAATTTCACCAAAAATCTGACCTTACCTGATTCATTCAAAAACGGTGCCAAACTGTTGCAATGGCTCCCCTGATACGTTTGGCGGTGGATACGGAAGGGTTTTTATCATAGAGAATAAAATCAGGCCTCAACAACTTAACATGTGGAAAAACTCTTTTTTGAAAAAAATCCCTGACCGGCGGGTCAGAATTTCACCAAAAATCTGACGTTACCCGATTCACTCAAAAACGGTGCCAAACTGTTGCAAAGACTCCCCTGATACGTTTGGTGGTGGATACAGAAGGGTTTTTATCATAGGGAATAAAATCAGGCCTCGACAACTTAACCTGCGGAAAAACTTTTTTTGAAAAAAATCCCTGACCGGCGCGTCAGAATTTCACCAAAAAACTGACGTTACCCGATTCACTCAAAAACGGTGCCAAACTGTTGCAAAGACTCCCCTGATACGTTTGGCGGTGGATACAGAAGGGTTTTTATCATAGGGAATAAAATCAGGCCTCGACAACTTAATCTGCGGAAAAAACTTTTTTTTGAAAAAAATCCCTGACCGGCGGGTCAGAATTTCACCAAAAATCTGACCTTACCCGATTCATTCTAAAACGGTGCCAAACTGTTGCAATGACTCCCTTGATACGTTTGGCGGTGGATAGAGAAGGGTTTTTATCATAGGGAATAAAATCAGGCCTCGACAACTTAAGCTGAGGAAAAACTTTTTTTTGAAAAAAATCCCTGACCGGCGGGTCAGAATTTCACCAAAAATCTGACGTTACCCGATTCACTCAAAAACGGTGCCAAACTGTTGCAAAGACTCCCCTGAAACGTTTGGCGGTGGATAGAGAAGGGTTTTTATCATAGGGAATAAAATCAGGCCTCGACAACTTAACCTGCGGAAAAACTTTTTTTTGAAAAAAATCCCTGACCGGCGGGTCAGAATTTCACCAAAAAACTGACGTTACCCGATTCACTCAAAAATGGTGCCAAACTGTTGCAAAGACTCCCCTGATACGTTTGGCGGTGGATACAGAAGGGTTTTTATCATAGGGAATAAAATCAGGCCTCGACAACTTAACCTGCGGAAAAACTTTTTTTGAAAAAAATCCCTGACCGGCGGGTCAGAATTTCACCAAAAATCTGACGTTACCCGATTCACTCAAAAATGGTGCCAAACTGTTGCAAAGACTCCCCTGATACGTTTGGCGGTGGATACGGAAGGGTTTTTATCATAGGGAATAAAATCAGGCCTCGACAACTTAACCTGCGGAAAAACTTTTTTTTGAAAGAAATCCCTGACCGGCGGGTCAGAATTTCACCAAAAATCTGACGTTACCCGATTCACTCAAAAACGGTGCCAAACTGTTGCAAAGACTCCCCTGATACGTTTGGTGGTGGATAGAGAAGGGTTTTTATCATAGGGAATGAAATCAGGCCTCAACAACTTAACCTGCGAAAAAACTTTTTTTTAAAAAAATCCCTGACCGGCGGGTCAGAATTTCACCAAAAATCTGACGTTACCCGATTCACTCAAAAACGGTGCCAAACTGTTGCAAAGACTCCCCTGATATGTTTGACGGTGGATACAGAAGTGTTTTTATCATAGGGAATAAAATCAGGCCTCGACAACTTAACCTGCGGAAAAACTTTTTTTTGAAAAAAATCCCTGACCGGCGGGTCAGAATTTCACCAAAAAACTGACGTTACCCGATTCACTCAAAAACGGTGCCAAACTGTTGCAAAGACTCCCCTGATACGTTTGGCGGTGGATACAGAAGGGTTTTTATCATAGGGAATAAAATCAGGCCTCGATAACTTAATCTGCGGAAAAAAATTTTTTTGAAAAAAATCCCTGACCGGCGGGTCAGAATTTCACCAAAAATCTGACCTTACCCGATTCATTCAAAAACGGTGCCAAACTGTTGCAATGACTCCCCTGATACGTTTGGCGGTGGATACAGAAGGGTTTTTATCATAGGGAATAAAATCAGGCCTCGACAACTTAATCTGCGGGAAAAAATTTTTTTGAAAAAAATCCCTGACCGGCGGGTCAGAATTTCACCAAAAATCTGACGTTACCCGATTCACTCAAAAACGGTGCCAAACTGTTGCAAAGACTCCCCTGATACGTTTGGCGGTGGATAGAGAAGGGTTTTTATCATAGGGAATGAAATCAGGCCTCGACAACTTAACCTGTGGAAAAACTTTTTTTTGAAAAAAATCCCTGACCGGCGGGTCAGAATTTCACCAAAAAACTGACGTTACCCGATTCACTCAAAAACGGTGCCAAACTGTTGCAAAGACTCCCCTGATACGTTTGGCGGTGGATACAGAAGGGTTTTTATCATAGGGAATAAAATCAGGCCTCGACAACTTAATCTGCGGAAAAAAAATTTTTTGAAAAAAATCCCTGACCGGCGGGTCAGAATTTCACCAAAAATCTGACCTTACCTGATTCATTCAAAAACGGTGCCAAACTGTTGCAATGGCTCCCCTGATACGTTTGGCGGTGGATACGGAAGGGTTTTTATCATAGGGAATAAAATCAGGCCTCAACAACTTAACATGTGGAAAAACTCTTTTTTGAAAAAAATCCCTGACCGGCGGGTCAGAATTTCACCAAAAAACTGACGTTACCCGATTCACTCAAAAACGGTGCCAAACTGTTGCAAAGACTCCCCTGATACGTTTGGCGGTGGATACAGAAGGGTTTTTATCATAGGGAATAAAATCAGGCCTCGACAACTTAATCTGCGGAAAAAACTTTTTTTTGAAAAAAATCCCTGACCGGCGGGTCAGAATTTCACCAAAAATCTGACCTTACCCGATTCATTCTAAAACGGTGCCAAACTGTTGCAATGACTCCCTTGATACGTTTGGCGGTGGATAGAGAAGGGTTTTTATCATAGGGAATAAAATCAGGCCTCGACAACTTAAGCTGAGGAAAAACTTTTTTTTGAAAAAAATCCCTGACCGGCGGGTCAGAATTTCACCAAAAATCTGACGTTACCCGACTCACTCAAAAACGGTGCCAAACTGTTGCAAAGACTCCCCTGATACGTTTGGCGGTGGATACAGAAGAGTTTTTATCATAGGGAATAAAATCAGGCCTCGACAACTTAAGCTGAGGAAAAACTTTTTTTTGAAAGAAATCCCTGACCGGCGGGTCAGAATTTCACCAAAAATCTGACGTTACCCGATTCACTCAAAAACGGTGCCAAACTGTAGTAAAGACTCCCCTGATACGTTTGACGGTGGATAGAGAAGGGTTTTTATCATAGGGAATAAAATCAGGCCTCGACAACTTAACATGTGGAAAAACTTTTCTTTGAAAAAAAACCCTGACCGGCGCGTCAGAATTTCACCAAAAAACTGACGTTACCCGATTCACTCAAAAACGGTGCCAAACTGTTGCAAAGACTCCCCTGATACGTTTGGCGGTGGATACAGAAGGGTTTTTATCATAGGGAATAAAATCAGGCCTCGACAACTTAATCTGCGGAAAAAACTTTTTTTTGAAAAAAATCCCTGACCGGCGGGTCAGAATTTCACCAAAAATCTGACCTTACCCGATTCATTCTAAAACGGTGCCAAACTGTTGCAATGACTCCCTTGATACGTTTGGCGGTGGATAGAGAAGGGTTTTTATCATAGGGAATAAAATCAGGCCTCGACAACTTAAGCTGAGGAAAAACTTTTTTTTGAAAAAAATCCCTGACCGGCGGGTCAGAATTTCACCAAAAATCTGACGTTACCCGACTCACTCAAAAACGGTGCCAAACTGTTGCAAAGACTCCCCTGATACGTTTGGCGGTGGATACAGAAGAGTTTTTATCATAGGGAATAAAATCAGGCCTCGACAACTTAAGCTGAGGAAAAACTTTTTTTTGAAAGAAATCCCTGACCGGCGGGTCAGAATTTCACCAAAAATCTGACGTTACCCGATTCACTCAAAAACGGTGCCAAACTGTAGTAAAGACTCCCCTGATACGTTTGACGGTGGATAGAGAAGGGTTTTTATCATAGGGAATAAAATCAGGCCTCGACAACTTAACATGTGGAAAAACTTTTCTTTGAAAAAAAACCCTGACCGGCGGGTCAGAATTTCACCAAAAATCTGACGTTACCCGATTCACTCAAAAACGGTGCCAAACTGTTGCAAAGACTCCCCTGATACGTTTGGCGGTGGATACAGAAGAGTTTTTATCATAGGGAATAAAATCAGGCCTCGACAACTTAACCTGCGGAAAAACTTTTTTTGAAAAAAATCCCTGACCGGCGGGTCAGAATTTCACCAAAAAACTGACGTTACCCGATTCACTCAAAAACGGTGCCAAACTGTTGCAAAGACTCCCCTGATACGTTTGGCGGTGGATACAGAAGGGTTTTTATCATAGGGAATAAAATCAGGCCTCGACAACTTAATCTGCGGAAAAACTTTTTTTGAAAAAAATCCCTGACCGGCGGGTCAGAATTTCACCAAAAAACTGACGTTACCCGATTCACTCAAAAACGGTGCCAAACTGTTGCAAAGACTCCCCTGATACGTTTGGCGGTGGATACAGAAGGGTTTTTATCATAGGGAATAAAATCAGGCCTCGACAACTTAATCTGCGGAAAAAACTTTTTTTGAAAAAAATCCCTGACCGGCGGGTCAGAATTTCACCAAAAATCTAAGGTTACCCTATTCACTCAAAAATGGTGCCAAACTGTTGCAAAGACTCCCCTGATACGTTTGGCGGTGGATACAGAAGGGTTTTTATCATAGGGAATAAAATCAGGCCTCGACAACTTAACCTGCGGAAAAACTTTTTTTTGAAAAAAATCCCTGACCGGCGGGTCAGAATTTCACCAAAAATCTGACGTTACCCTATTCACTCAAAAACGGTGCCAAACTGTTGCAAAGACTCCCCTGATATGTTTGACGGTGGATACAGAAGTGTTTTTATCATAGGGAATAAAATCAGGCCTCGACAACTTAACATGTGGAAAAACTTTTTTTTGAAAAAAATCCCTGACCGGCGGGTCAGAATTTCACCAAAAATCTGACGTTACCCGATTCACTCAAAAACGGTGCCAAACTGTTGCAAAGACTCCCCTGATACGTTTGGTGGTGGATACAGAAGAGTTTTTATCATAGGGAATAAAATCAGGCCTCGATAACTTAACCTGCGGAAAAACTTTTTTTTGAAAAAAATCCCTGACCGGCGCGTCAGAATTTCACCAAAAAACTGACGTTACCCGATTCACTCAAAAACGGTGCCAAACTGTTGCAAAGACTCCCCTGATACGTTTGGCGGTGGATACAGAAGGGTTTTTATCATAGGGAATAAAATCAGGCCTCGACAACTTAATCTGCGGAAAAAACTTTTTTTTGAAAAAAATCCCTGACCGGCGGGTCAGAATTTCACCAAAAATCTGACGTTACCCGATTCATTCAAAAACGGTGCCAAACTGTTGCAAAGACTCCCCTGATACGATTGGCGGTGGATAGAGAAGGGTTTTTATCATAGGGAATAAAATCAGGCCTCGACAACTTAACCTGCGGAAAAACTTTTTTTGAAAAAAATCCCTGACCGGCGGGTCAGAATTTCACCAAAAATCTGACGTTACCCGATTCACTCAAAAACGGTGCCAAACTGTTGCAAAGACTCCCCTGATACGTTTGGCGGTGGATAGAGAAGGGTTTTTATCATAGGGAATAAAATCAGGCCTCAACAACTTAACCTGCGAAAAAACTTTTTTTTAAAAAAAATCCCTGACCGGCGGGTCAGAATTTCACCAAAAATCTGACGTTACCCGATTCACTCAAAAACGGTGCCAAACTGTTGCAAAGACTCCCCTGATATGTTTGACGGTGGATACAGAAGTGTTTTTATCATAGGGAATAAAATCAGGCCTCGACAACTTAACATGTGGAAAAACTTTTTTTTGAAAAAAATCCCTGACCGGCGGGTCAGAATTTCACCAAAAATCTGACGTTACCCGATTCACTCAAAAACGGTGCCAAACTGTTGCAAAGACTCCCCTGATACGTTTGGTGGTGGATACAGAAGAGTTTTTATCATAGGGAATAAAATCAGGCCTCGATAACTTAACCTGCGGAAAAACTTTTTTTGAAAAAAATCCCTGACCGGCGGGTCAGAATTTCACCAAAAAACTGACGTTACCCGATTCACTCAAAAACGGTGCCAAACTGTTGCAAAGACTCCCCTGATACGTTTGGCGGTGGATACAGAAGGGTTTTTATCATAGGGAATAAAATCAGGCCTCGACAACTTAATCTGCGGGAAAAAATTTTTTTGAAAAAAATCCCTGACCGGCGGGTCAGAATTTCACCAAAAATCTGACGTTACCCGATTCACTCAAAAACGGTGCCAAACTGTTGCAAAGACTCCCCTGATATGTTTGGCAGTGGATACAGAAGGGTTTTTATCATAGGGAATAAAATCAGGCCTCGACAACTTAATCTGCGGAAAAAACTTTTTTTGAAAAAAATCCCTGACCGGCGGGTCAGAATTTCACCAAAAATCTGACGTTACCCGATTCACTCAAAAACGGTGCCAAACTGTTGCAAAGAGTCCCCTGATACGTTTGGTGGTGGATACAGAAGGGTTTTTATCATAGGGAATAAAATCAGGCCTCGACAACTTAACCTGCGGAAAAACTTTTTTTTGAAAAAAATCCCTGACCGGCGGGTCAGAATTTCACCAAAAATCTGACGTTACCCTATTCACTCAAAAACGGTGCCAAACTGTTGCAAGGACTCCCCTGATACGATTGGCGGTGGATAGAGAAGGGTTTTTATCATAGGGAATAAAATCAGGCCTCGACAACTTAACCTGCGGAAAAACTTTTTTTGAAAAAAATCCCTGACCGGCGGGTCAGAATTTCACCAAAAATCTGACGTTACCCGATTCACTCAAAAACGGTGCCAAACTGTTGCAAAGACTCCCCTGATACGTTTGGCGGTGGATACGGAAGGGTTTTTATCATAGGGAATAAAATCAGGCCTCGACAACTTAACATGCGGAAAAACTATTTTTTGAAAAAAAATCCCTGACTGGCGGGTCAGAATTTCACCAAAAATCTGACGTTACCCGATTCACTCAAAAACGGTGCCAAACTGTTGCAAAGACTCCCCTGATACGTTTGGTGGTGGATACAGAAGGGTTTTTATCATAGGGAATAAAATCAGGCCTCGACAACTTAACCTGCGGAAAAACTTTTTTTGAAAAAAATCCCTGACCGGCGCGTCAGAATTTCACCAAAAAACTGACGTTACCCTATTCACTCAAAAACGGTGCCAAACTGTTGCAAAGACTCCCCTGATACGTTTGGCGGTGGATAGAGAAGGGTTTTTATCATAGGGAATAAAATCAGGCCTCAACAACTTAACCTGCGAAAAAACTTTTTTTAAAAAAAAATCCCTGACCGGCGGGTCAGAATTTCACCAAAAAACTGACGTTACCCGATTCACTCAAAAACGGTGCCAAACTGTTGCAAAGACTCCCCTGATACGTTTGGCGGTGGATACAGAAGGGTTTTTATCATAGGGAATAAAATCAGGCCTCGACAACTTAATCTGCGGGAAAAATTTTTTTTGAAAAAAATCCCTGACCGGCGGGTCAGAATTTCACCAAAAATCTGACGTTACCCGATTCACTCAAAAACGGTGCCAAACTGTTGCAAAGACTCCCCTGATATGTTTGGCAGTGGATACAGAAGGGTTTTTATCATAGGGAATAAAATCAGGCCTCGACAACTTAATCTGCGGAAAAAACTTTTTTTGAAAAAAATCCCTGACCGGCGGGTCAGAATTTCACCAAAAATCTGACGTTACCCGATTCACTCAAAAACGGTGCCAAACTGTTGCAAAGAGTCCCCTGATACGTTTGGTGGTGGATACAGAAGGGTTTTTATCATAGGGAATAAAATCAGGCCTCGACAACTTAACCTGCGGAAAAACTTTTTTTTGAAAAAAATCCCTGACCGGCGGGTCAGAATTTCACCAAAAATCTGACGTTACCCTATTCACTCAAAAACGGTGCCAAACTGTTGCAAGGACTCCCCTGATACGATTGGCGGTGGATAGAGAAGGGTTTTTATCATAGGGAATAAAATCAGGCCTCGACAACTTAACCTGCGGAAAAACTTTTTTTGAAAAAAATCCCTGACCGGCGGGTCAGAATTTCACCAAAAATCTGACGTTACCCGATTCACTCAAAAACGGTGCCAAACTGTTGCAAAGACTCCCCTGATACGTTTGGCGGTGGATACGGAAGGGTTTTTATCATAGGGAATAAAATCAGGCCTCGACAACTTAACATGCGGAAAAACTATTTTTTGAAAAAAAATCCCTGACCGGCGGGTCAGAATTTCACCAAAAATCTGACGTTACCCGATTCACTCAAAAACGGTGCCAAACTGTTGCAAAGACTCCCCTGATACGTTTGGTGGTGGATACAGAAGGGTTTTTATCATAGGGAATAAAATCAGGCCTCGACAACTTTACCTGCGGAAAAACTTTTTTTGAAAAAAATCCCTGCCCGGCGCGTCAGAATTTCACCAAAAAACTGACGTTACCCTATTCACTCAAAAACGGTGCCAAACTGTTGCAAAGACTCCCCTGATACGTTTGGCGGTGGATAGAGAAGGGTTTTTATCATAGGGAATAAAATCAGGCCTCAACAACTTAACCTGCGAAAAAACTTTTTTTAAAAAAAAATCCCTGACTGCCGGGTCAGAATTTCACCAAAAATCTGACGTTACCCGATTCACTCAAAAACGGTGCCAAACTGTTGCAAAGACTCCCCTGATATGATTGACGGTGGATACAGAAGTGTTTTTATCATAGGGAATAAAATCAGGCCTCGACAACTTAACCTGCGGAAAAACTTTTTTTGAAAAAAATCCCTGACCGGCGGGTCAGAATTTCACCAAAAAACTGACGTTACCCGATTCACTCAAAAACGGTGCCAAACTGTTGCAAAGACTCCCCTGATACGTTTGGCGGTGGATACAGAAGGGTTTTTATCATAGGGAATAAAATCAGGCCTCGACAACTTAATCTGCGGAAAAAACTTTTTTTGAAAAAAATCCCTGACCGGCGGGTCAGAATTTCACCAAAAATCTGAGGTTACCCTATTCACTCAAAAATGGTGCCAAACTGTTGCAAAGACTCCCCTGATGCGTTTGGCGGTGGATACAGAAGGGTTTTTATCATAGGGAATAAAATCAGGCCTCGACAACTTAACCTGCGGAAAAACTTTTTTTTGAAAAAAATCCCTGACCGGCGGGTCAGAATTTCACCAAAAATCTGACGTTACCCTATTCACTCAAAAACGGTGCCAAACTGTTGCAAAGACTCCCCTGATACGATTGGCGGTGGATAGAGAAGGGTTTTTATCATAGGGAATAAAATCAGGCCTCGACAACTTAACCTGCGGAAAAACTTTTTTTGAAAAAAATCCCTGCCCGGCGGGTCAGAATTTCACCAAAAATCTGACGTTACCCGATTCACTCAAAAATGGTGCCAAACTGTTGCAAAGACTCCCCTGATACGTTTGGCGGTGGATACGGAAGGGTTTTTATCATAGGGAATAAAATCAGGCCTCGACAACTTAACCTGCGGAAAAACTTTTTTTTGAAAGAAATCCCTGAACGGCGGGTCAGAATTTCACCAAAAATCTGACGTTACCCTATTCACTAAAAAAAAGGGTGCCAAACTGTTGCAAAGACTCCCCTGATACGTTTGGCGGTGGATAGAGAAGGGTTTTTATCATAGGGAATAAAATCAGGCCTCAACAACTTAACCTGCGAAAAAACTTTTTTTTTAAAAAAATCCCTGACTGGCGGGTCAGAATTTCACCAAAAATCTGACGTTACCCGATTCACTCAAAAACGGTGCCAAACTGTTGCAAAGACTCCCCTGATATGTTTGACGGTGGATACAGAAGTGTTTTTATCATAGGGAATAAAATCAGGCCTCGACAACTTAACATGTGGAAAAACTTTTTTTTGAAAAAAATCCCTGACCGGCGGGTCAGAATTTCACCAAAAATCTGACGTTACCCGATTCACTCAAAAACGGTGCCAAACTGTTGCAAAGACTCCCCTGATACGTTTGGCGGTGGATAGAGAAGGGTTTTTATCATAGGGAATAAAATCAGGCCTCGACAACTTAACCTGCGGAAAAACTTTTTTTAAAAAAAATCCCTGACCGGCGGGTCAGAATTTCACCAAAAATCTGACGTTACCCGATTCACTCAAAAACGGTGCCAAACTGTTGCAAGGACTCCCCTGATACGTTTGACGGTGGATAGAGAAGTGTTTTTATCATAGGGAATAAAATCAGGCCTCGACAACTTAACCTGCGGAAAAACTTTTTTTTGAAAAAAATCCCTGACCGGCGGGTCAGAATTTCACCAAAAAACTGACGTTACCCGATTCACTCAAAAACGGTGCCAAACTGTTGCAAAGACTCCCCTGATACGTTTGGCGGTGGATACAGAAGGGTTTTTATCATAGGGAATAAAATCAGGCCTCGACAACTTAATCTGCGGAAAAAACTTTTTTTGAAAAAAATCCCTGACCGGCGGGTCAGAATTTCACCAAAAATCTGAGGTTACCCTATTCACTCAAAAATGGTGCCAAACTGTTGCAAAGACTCCCCTGATACGTTTGGCGGTGGATACAGAAGGGTTTTTATCATAGGGAATAAAATCAGGCCTCGACAACTTAACCTGCGGAAAAACTTTTTTTTGAAAAAAATCCCTGACCGGCGGGTCAGAATTTCACCAAAAATCTGACGTTACCCTATTCACTCAAAAACGGTGCCAAACTGTTGCAAAGACTCCCCTGATACGATTGGCGGTGGATAGAGAAGGGTTTTTATCATAGGGAATAAAATCAGGCCTCGACAACTTAACCTGCGGAAAAACTTTTTTTGAAAAAAATCCCTGACCGGCGGGTCAGAATTTCACCAAAAATCTGACGTTACCCGATTCACTCAAAAATGGTGCCAAACTGTTGCAAAGACTCCCCTGACACGTTTGGCGGTGGATACGGAAGGGTTTTTATCATAGGGAATAAAATCAGGCCTCGACAACTTAACCTGCGGAAAAACTTTTTTTTGAAAGAAATCCCTGACCGGCGGGTCAGAATTTCACCAAAAATCTGACGTTACCCTATTCACTCAAAAACGGTGCCAAACTGTTGCAAAGACTCCCCTGATATGTTTGGCGGTGGATAGAGAAGGGTTTTTATCATAGGGAATAAAATCAGGCCTCAACAACCTAACCTGCGAAAAAACTTTTTTTTAAAAAAAATCCCTGACCGGCGGGTCAGAATTTCACCAAAAATCTGACGTTACCCGATTCACTCAAAAACGGTGCCAAACTGTTGCAAAGACTCCCCTGATATGTTTGACGGTGGATACAGAAGTGTTTTTATCATAGGGAATAAAATCAGGCCTCGACAACTTAACATGTGGAAAAACTTTTTTTTTAAAAAAATCCCTGACCGGCGGGTCAGAATTTCACCAAAAAACTGACGTTACCCGATTCACTCAAAAACGGTGCCAAACTGTTGCAAAGACTCCCCTGATACGTTTGGCGGTGGATACAGAAGGGTTTTTATCATAGGGAATAAAATCAGGCCTCGACAACTTAATCTGCGGAAAAAACTTTTTTTGAAAAAAATCCCTGACCGGCGGGTCAGAATTTCACCAAAAATCTGAGGTTACCCTATTCACTCAAAAATGGTGCCAAACTGTTGCAAAGACTCCCCTGATACGTTTGGCGGTGGATACAGGAGGGTTTTTATCATAGGGAATAAAATCAGGCCTCGACAACTTAACCTGCGGAAAAACTTTTTTTTGAAAAAAATCCCTGACCGGCGGGTCAGAATTTCACCAAAAATCTGACGTTACCCTATTCACTCAAAAACGGTGCCAAACTGTTGCAAAGACTCCCCTGATACGTTTGGCGGTGGATAGAGAAGGGTTTTTATCATAGGGAATAAAATCAGGCCTCAACAACTTAACCTGCGGAAAAACTTTTTTTTGAAAAAAATCCCTGACCGGCGGGTCAGAATTTCACCAAAAATCTGACGTTACCCGATTCACTCAAAAACGGTGCCAAACTGTTGCAAAGACTCCCCTGATACGTTTGGTGGTGGATACAGAAGGGTTTTTATCATAGGGAATAAAATCAGGCCTCGACAACTTAACCTGCGGAAAAACTTTTTTTTGAAACAAATCCCTGACCGGCGGGTCAGAATTTCACCAAAAATCTGACGTTACCCTATTCACTCAAAAACGGTGCCAAACTGTTGCAAAGACTCCCCTGATACGATTGGCGGTGGATAGAGAAGGGTTTTTATCATAGGGAATTAAAATCAGGCCTCGACAACTTAACCTGCGGAAAAACTTTTTTTTGAAAAAAATCCCTGAGCGGGTCAGAATTTCACCAAAAATCTGACCTTACCCGATTCATTCTAAAACGGTGCCAAACTGTTGCAATGACTCCCTTGATACGTTTGGCGGTGGATAGAGAAGGGTTTTTATCATAGGGAATAAAATCAGGCCTCGACAACTTAAGCTGAGGAAAAACTTTTTTTTGAAAAAAATCCCTGACCGGCGGGTCAGAATTTCACCAAAAATCTGACGTTACCCGATTCACTCAAAAACGGTGCCAAACTGTTGCAAAGACTCCCCTGATACGTTTGGCGGTGGATACGGAAGGGTTTTTATCATAGGGAATAAAATCAGGCCTCGACAACTTAACCTGCGGAAAAAACTTTTTTTTGAAAAAAATCCCTGACCGGCGGGTCAGAATTTCACCAAAAATCTGATGTTACCCTATTCACTCAAAAATGGTGCCAAACTGTTGCAAGGACTCCCCTGATACGTTTGGTGGTGGATACAGAAGGGTTTTTATCATAGGGAATAAAATCAGGCCTCGACAACTTAACCTGCGGAAAAACTTTTTTTGAAAAAAATCCCTGACCGGCGGGTCAGAATTTCACCAAAAATCTGACCTTACCCGATTCACTCAAAAACGGTGCCAAACTGTTGCAAAGACTCCCCTGATACGTTTGGCGGTGGATACGAAAGGGTTTTTTATCATAGGGAATAAAATCAGGCCTCGACAACTTAACCTGCGGAAAAAACTTTTTTTTGAAAAAAATCCCTGACCGGCGGGTCAGAATTTCACCAAAAATCTGATGTTACCCTATTCACTCAAAAATGGTGCCAAACTGTTGCAAGGACTCCCCTGATACGTTTGGTGGTGAATACAGAAGGGTTTTATCATAGGGAATAAAATCAGGCCTCAACAACTTAACCTGCGGAAAAACTTTTTTTGAAAAAAATCCCTGACCGGCAGGTCAGAATTTCACCAAAAAACTGACGTTACCCGATTCACTCAAAAACGGTGCCAAACTGTTGCAAAGACTCCCCTGATACGTTTGGCGGTGGATACAGAAGGGTTTTTATCATAGGGAATAAAATCAGGCCTCGACAACTTAATATGCGGAAAAAACTTTTTTTGAAAAAAATCCCTGACCGGCGGGTTAGAATTTCACCAAAAATCTGAGGTTACCCGATTCACTCAAAAATGGTGCCAAACTGTTGCAAAGACTCCCCTGATACGTTTGGCGGTGGATACGGAAGGGTTTTTATCATAGGGAATAAAATCAGGCCTCGACAACTTAACCTGCAGAAAAACTTTTTTTTGAAAGAAATCCCTGACCGGCGGGTCAGAATTTCACCAAAAATCTGACGTTACCCGATTCACTCAAAAATGGTGCCAAACTGTTGCAAAGACTCCCCTGATACGTTTGGCGGTGGATACGGAAGGGTTTTTATCATAGGGAATAAAATCAGGCCTCGACAACTTAACCTGCGGAAAAAACTTTTTTTTGAAAAAAATCCCTGACCGGCGGGTCAGAATTTCACCAAAAATCTGATGTTACCCTATTCACTCAGAAATGGTGCCAAACTGTTGCAAGGACTCCCATGATACGTTTGGTGGTGGATACAGAAGGGTTTTTATCATAGGGAATAAAATCAGGCCTCGACAACTTAACCTGCGGAAAAACTTTTTTTGAAAAAAATCCCTGACCGGCGGGTCAGAATTTCACCAAAAAACTGACGTTACCCGATTCACTCAAAAACGGTGCCAAACTGTTGCAAAGACTCCCCTGATACGTTTGGCGGTGGATACAGAAGGGTTTTTATCATAGGGAATAAAATCAGGCCTCGACAACTTAATCTGCGGAAAAAACCTTTTTTTGAAAAAAATCCCTGACCGGCGGGTCAGAATTTCACCAAAAATCTGACGTTACCCGATTCACTCAAAAATGGTGCCAAACTGTTGCAAAGACTCCCCTGATACGTTTGGCGGTGGATACAGAAGGGTTTTTATCATAGGGAATAAAATCAGGCCTCGACAACTTAACCTGCGGAAAAACTTTTTTTTGAAAAAAATCCCTGACCGGCGGGTCAGAATTTCACCAAAAATCTGACGTTACCCTATTCACTCAAAAACGGTGCCAAACTGTTGCAAAGACTCCCCTGATACGATTGGCGGTGGATAGAGAATGGTTTTTATCATAGGGAATAAAATCAGGCCTCGACAACTTAACCTGCGGAAAAAACTTTTTTTTGAAAAAAATCCCTGACCAGCGGGTCAGAATTTCACCAAAAATCTGATGTTACCCTATTCACTCAAAAATGGTGCCAAACTGTTGCAAGGACTCCCATGATACGTTTGGTGGTGGATACAGAAGGGTTTTTATCATAGGGAATAAAATCAGGCCTCGACAACTTAACCTGCGGAAAAACTTTTTTTGAAAAAAATCCCTGACCGGCGGGTCAGAATTTCACCAAAAAACTGACGTTACCCGATTCACTCAAAAACGGTGCCAAACTGTTGCAAAGACTCCCCTGATACGTTTGGCGGTGGATACAGAAGGGTTTTTATCATAGGGAATAAAATCAGGCCTCGACAACTTAATCTGCGGAAAAAACTTTTTTTGAAAAAAATCCCTGACCGGCGGGTCAGAATTTCACCAAAAATCTGAGGTTACCCTATTCACTCAAAAATGGTGCCAAACTGTTGCAAAGACTCCCCTGATACGTTTGGCGGTGGATACAGAAGGGTTTTTATCATAGGGAATAAAATCAGGCCTCGACAACTTAACCTGCGGAAAAACTTTTTTTTGAAAAAAATCCCTGACCGGCGGGTCAGAATTTCACCAAAAATCTGACGTTACCCTATTCACTCAAAAACGGTGCCAAACTGTTGCAAAGACTCCCCTGATACGATTGGCAGTGGATAGAGAAGGGTTTTTATCATAGGGAATAAAATCAGGCCTCGACAACTTAACCTGCGGAAAAACTTTTTTTTGAAAAAAATCCCTGACCGGCGGGTCAGAATTTCACCAAAAATCTGATGTTACCCTATTCACTCAAAAATGGTGCCAAACTGTTGCAAGGACTCCCCTGATACGTTTGGTGGTGAATACAGAAGGGTTTTATCATAGGGAATAAAATCAGGCCTCAACAACTTAACCTGCGGAAAAACTTTTTTTGAAAAAAATCCCTGACCGGCAGGTCAGAATTTCACCAAAAAACTGACGTTACCCGATTCACTCAAAAACGGTGCCAAACTGTTGCAAAGACTCCCCTGATACGTTTGGCGGTGGATACAGAAGGGTTTTTATCATAGGGAATAAAATCAGGCCTCGACAACTTAATATGCGGAAAAAACTTTTTTTGAAAAAAATCCCTGACCGGCGGGTTAGAATTTCACCAAAAATCTGAGGTTACCCGATTCACTCAAAAATGGTGCCAAAGTGTTGCAAAGACTCCCCTGATACGTTTGGCGGTGGATACGGAAGGGTTTTTATCATAGGGAATAAAATCAGGCCTCGACAACCTAACCTGCAGAAAAACTTTTTTTTGAAAGAAATCCCTGACCGGCGGGTCAGAATTTCACCAAAAATCTGACGTTACCCGATTCACTCAAAAATGGTGCCAAACTGTTGCAAAGACTCCCCTGATACGTTTGGCGGTGGATACGGAAGGGTTTTTATCATAGGGAATAAAATCAGGCCTCGACAACTTAACCTGCGGAAAAAACTTTTTTTTGAAAAAAATCCCTGACCGGCGGGTCAGAATTTCACCAAAAATCTGATGTTACCCTATTCACTCAGAAATGGTGCCAAACTGTTGCAAGGACTCCCATGATACGTTTGGTGGTGGATACAGAAGGGTTTTTATCATAGGGAATAAAATCAGGCCTCGACAACTTAACCTGCGGAAAAACTTTTTTTGAAAAAAATCCCTGACCGGCGGGTCAGAATTTCACCAAAAAACTGACGTTACCCGATTCACTCAAAAACGGTGCCAAACTGTTGCAAAGACTCCCCTGATACGTTTGGCGGTGGATACAGAAGGGTTTTTATCATAGGGAATAAAATCAGGCCTCGACAACTTAATCTGCGGAAAAAACCTTTTTTTGAAAAAAATCCCTGACCGGCGGGTCAGAATTTCACCAAAAATCTGAGGTTACCCTATTCACTCAAAAATGGTGCCAAACTGTTGCAAAGACTCCCCTGATACGTTTGGCGGTGGATACAGAAGGGTTTTTATCATAGGGAATAAAATCAGGCCTCGACAACTTAACCTGCGGAAAAACTTTTTTTTGAAAAAAATCCCTGACCGGCGGGTCAGAATTTCACCAAAAATCTGACGTTACCCTATTCACTCAAAAACGGTGCCAAACTGTTGCAAAGACTCCCCTGATACGATTGGCGGTGGATAGAGAATGGTTTTTATCATAGGGAATAAAATCAGGCCTCGACAACTTAACCTGCGGAAAAAACTTTTTTTTGAAAAAAATCCCTGACCAGCGGGTCAGAATTTCACCAAAAATCTGATGTTACCCTATTCACTCAAAAATGGTGCCAAACTGTTGCAAGGACTCCCATGATACGTTTGGTGGTGGATACAGAAGGGTTTTTATCATAGGGAATAAAATCAGGCCTCGACAACTTAACCTGCGGAAAAACTTTTTTTGAAAAAAATCCCTGACCGGCGGGTCAGAATTTCACCAAAAAACTGACGTTACCCGATTCACTCAAAAACGGTGCCAAACTGTTGCAAAGACTCCCCTGATACGTTTGGCGGTGGATACAGAAGGGTTTTTATCATAGGGAATAAAATCAGGCCTCGACAACTTAATCTGCGGAAAAAACTTTTTTTGAAAAAAATCCCTGACCGGCGGGTCAGAATTTCACCAAAAATCTGAGGTTACCCTATTCACTCAAAAATGGTGCCAAACTGTTGCAAAGACTCCCCTGATACGTTTGGCGGTGGATACAGAAGGGTTTTTATCATAGGGAATAAAATCAGGCCTCGACAACTTAACCTGCGGAAAAACTTTTTTTTGAAAAAAATCCCTGACCGGCGGGTCAGAATTTCACCAAAAATCTGACCTTACCCGATTCATTCTAAAACGGTGCCAAACTGTTGCAATGACTCCCTTGATACGTTTGGCGGTGGATAGAGAAGGGTTTTTATCATAGGGAATAAAATCAGGCCTCGACAACTTAACCTGCGGAAAAAACTTTTTTTTGAAAAAATTCCCTGACCAGCGGGTCAGAATTTCACCAAAAATCTGACGTTACCAGATTCACTCAAAAACGGTGCCAAACTGTTGCAAAGACTCCCCTGATACGTTTGGCGGTGGATAGAGAAGGGTTTTTATCATAGGGAATAAAATCAGGCCTCAACAACTTAACCTGCGGAAAAAACTTTTTTTGAAAAAAATCCCTGACCGGCGGGTCAGAATTTCACCAAAAATCTGAGGTTACCCTATTCACTCAAAAATGGTGCCAAACTGTTGCAAAGACTCCCCTGATACGTTTGGCGGTGGATACAGAAGGGTTTTTATCATAGGGAATAAAATCAGGCCTCGACAACTTAACCTGCGGAAAAACTTTTTTTAAAAAAAAAATCCCTGACCGGCGGGTCAGAATTTCACCAAAAATATGACGTTACCCTATTCACTCAAAAACGGTGCCAAACTGTTGCAATGACTCCCTTGATACGTTTGGCGGTGGATAGAGAAGGGTTTTTATCATAGGGAATAAAATCAGGCCTCGACAACTTAACCTGCGGAAAAACTTTTTTTTGAAAAAAATCCCTGACCGGCGGGTCAGAATTTCACCAAAAATCTGACGTTACCCGATTCACTCAAAAATGGTGCCAAACTGTTGCAAAGACTCCCCTGATACGTTTGGCGGTGGATACGGAAGGGTTTTTATCATAGGGAATAAAATCAGGCCTCGACAACTTAACCTGCAGAAAAACTTTTTTTTGAAAGAAATCCCTGACCGGCGGGTCAGAATTTCACCAAAAATCTGACGTTACCCTATTCACTCAAAAACGGTGCCAAACTGTTGCAAAGACTCCCCTGATACGTTTGGCAGTGGATAGAGAAGGGTTTTTATCATAGGGAATAAAATCAGGCCTCCAGAACTTAACCTGCGGAAAAACTTTTTTTTGAAAAAAAATCCCTGACCGGCGGGTCAGAATTTCACCAAAAATCTGACGTTACCCGATTCACTCAATAACGGTGCCAAACTGTTGCAAAGACTCCCCTGATACGTTTGGCGGTGGATACAGAAGGGTTTTTATCATAGGGAATAAAATCAGTCCTCGACAACTTAACCTGCGGAAAAACTTTTTTTTGAAAAAAATCCCTGACCGGCGGGTCAGAATTTCACCAAAAATCTGACGTTACCCTATTCACTCAAAAACGGTGCCAAACTGTTGCAAAGACTCCCCTGATACGATTGGCGGTGGATAGAGAAGGGTTTTTATCATAGGGAATTAAAATCAGGCCTCGACAACTTAACCTGCGGAAAAACTTTTTTTTGAAAAAAATCCCTGACCGGCGGGTCAGAATTTCACCAAAAATCTGACGTTACCCGATTCACTCAAAAACGGTGCCAAACTGTTGCAAAGACTCCCCTGATACGTTTGGCGGTGGATACGGAAGGGTTTTTATCATAGGGAATAAAATCAGGCCTCGACAACTTAACCTGCGGAAAAAACTTTTTTTTGAAAAAAATCCCTGACCGGCGGGTCAGAATTTCACCAAAAATCTGATGTTACCCTATTCACTCAAAAATGGTGCCAAACTGTTGCAAGGACTCCCCTGATACGTTTGGTGGTGGATACAGAAGGGTTTTTATCATAGGGAATAAAATCAGGCCTCGACAACTTAACCTGCGGAAAAACTTTTTTTGAAAAAAATCCCTGACCGGCGGGTCAGAATTTCACCAAAAAACTGACGTTACCCGATTCACTCAAAAACGGTGCCAAACTGTTGCAAAGACTCCCCTGATACGTTTGGCGGTGGATACAGAAGGGTTTTTATCATAGGGAATAAAATCAGGCCTCGACAACTTAATCTGCGGAAAAAACTTTTTTTGAAAAAAATCCCTGACCGGCGGGTCAGAATTTCACCAAAAATCTGAGGTTACCCTATTCACTCAAAAATGGTGCCAAACTGTTGCAAAGACTCCCCTGATACGTTTGGCGGTGGATAGAGAATGGTTTTTATCATAGGGAATAAAATCAGGCCTCGACAACTTAACCTGCGGAAAAACTTTTTTTTGAAAAAAATCCCTGACCGGCGGGTCAGAATTTCACCAAAAATCTGACGTTACCCTATTCACTCAAAAACGGTGCCAAACTGTTGCAAAGACTCCCCTGATACGATTGGCGGTGGATAGAGAAGGGTTTTTATCATAGGGAATAAAATCAGGCCTCGACAACTTAACCTGCGGAAAAACTTTTTTTTGAAAAAAATCCCTGACCGGCGGGTCAGAATTTCACCAAAAATCTGACGTTACCCGATTCACTCAAAAATGGTGCCAAACTGTTGCAAAGACTCCCCTGATACGTTTGGCGGTGGATACAGAAGGGTTTTTATCATAGGGAATAAAATCAGGCCTCGACAACTTAACCTGCGGAAAAAACTTTTTTTTGAAAAAAATCCCTGACCAGCGGGTCAGAATTTCACCAAAAATCTGATGTTACCCTATTCACTCAAAAATGGTGCCAAACTGTTGCAAGGACTCCCATGATACGTTTGGTGGTGGATACAGAAGGGTTTTTATCATAGGGAATAAAATCAGGCCTCGACAACTTAACCTGCGGAAAAACTTTTTTTGAAAAAAATCCCTGACCGGCGGGTCAGAATTTCACCAAAAAACTGACGTTACCCGATTCACTCAAAAACGGTGCCAAACTGTTGCAAAGACTCCCCTGATACGTTTGGCGGTGGATACAGAAGGGTTTTTATCATAGGGAATAAAATCAGGCCTCGACAACTTAATCTGCGGAAAAAACTTTTTTTGAAAAAAATCCCTGACCGGCGGGTCAGAATTTCACCAAAAATCTGAGGTTACCCTATTCACTCAAAAATGGTGCCAAACTGTTGCAAAGACTCCCCTGATACGTTTGGCGGTGGATACAGAAGGGTTTTTATCATAGGGAATAAAATCAGGCCTCGACAACTTAACCTGCGGAAAAACTTTTTTTTGAAAAAAATCCCTGACCGGCGGGTCAGAATTTCACCAAAAATCTGACGTTACCCTATTCACTCAAAAACGGTGCCAAACTGTTGCAAAGACTCCCCTGATACGATTGGCAGTGGATAGAGAAGGGTTTTTATCATAGGGAATAAAATCAGGCCTCGACAACTTAACCTGCGGAAAAACTTTTTTTTGAAAAAAATCCCTGACCGGCGGGTCAGAATTTCACCAAAAATCTGACCTTACCCGATTCATTCTAAAACGGTGCCAAACTGTTGCAATGACTCCCTTGATACGTTTGGCGGTGGATAGAGAAGGGTTTTTATCATAGGGAATAAAATCAGGCCTCGACAACTTAACCTGCAGAAAAATCTTTTTTTTGAAAAAAATGCCTGACCAGCGGGTCAGAATTTCACCAAAAATCTGACGTTACCCGATTCACTCAAAAATGGTGCCAAACTGTTGCAAAGACTCCCCTGATACGTTTGGCGGTGGATACGGAAGGGTTTTTATCATAGGGAATAAAATCAGGCCTCGACAACTTAACCTGCAGAAAAACTTTTTTTTGAAAGAAATCCCTGACCGGCGGGTCAGAATTTCACCAAAAATCTGAGGTTACCCTATTCACTCAAAAATGGTGCCAAACTGTTGCAAAGACTCCCCTGATACGTTTGGCGGTGGATACAGAAGGGTTTTTATCATAGGGAATAAAATCAGGCCTCGACAACTTAACCTGCGGAAAAACTTTTTTTTGAAAAAAATCCCTGACCGGCGGGTCAGAATTTCACCAAAAATATGACGTTACCCTATTCACTCAAAAACGGTGCCAAACTGTTGCAAAGACTCCCCTGATACGATTGGCAGTGGATAGAGAAGGGTTTTTATCATAGGGAATAAAATCAGGCCTCGACAACTTAACCTGCGGAAAAACTTTTTTTTGAAAAAAATCCCTGACCGGCGGGTCAGAATTTCACCAAAAATCTGACCTTACCCGATTCATTCTAAAACGGTGCCAAACTGTTGCAATGACTCCCTTGATACGTTTGGCGGTGGATAGAGAAGGGTTTTTATCATAGGGAATAAAATCAGGCCTCGACAACTTAACCTGCGGAAAAACTTTTTTTTGAAAAAAATCCCTGACCGGCGGGTCAGAATTTCACCAAAAATCTGACGTTACCCGATTCACTCAAAAATGGTGCCAAACTGTTGCAAAGACTCCCCTGATACGTTTGGCGGTGGATACGGAAGGGTTTTTATCATAGGGAATAAAATCAGGCCTCGACAACTTAACCTGCGGAAAAAACTTTTTTTGAAAAAAATCCCTGACCGGCGGGTCAGAATTTCACCAAAAATCTGAGGTTACCCTATTCACTCAAAAATGGTGCCAAAATGTTGCAAAGACTCCCCTGATACGTTTGGCGGTGGATACAGAAGGGTTTTTATCATAGGGAATAAAATCAGGCCTCGACAACTTAACCTGCGGAAAAACTTTTTTTTGAAAAAAATCCCTGACCGGCGGGTCAGAATTTCACCAAAAATATGACGTTACCCTATTCACTCAAAAACGGTGCCAAACTGTTGCAAAGACTCCCCTGATACGATTGGCAGTGGATAGAGAAGGGTTTTTATCATAGGGAATAAAATCAGGCCTCGACAACTTAACCTGCGGAAAAACTTTTTTTTGAAAAAAATCCCTGACCGGCGGGTCAGAATTTCACCAAAAATCTGACCTTACCCGATTCATTCTAAAACGGTGCCAAACTGTTGCAATGACTCCCTTGATACGTTTGGCGGTGGATAGAGAAGGGTTTTTATCATAGGGAATAAAATCAGGCCTCGACAACTTAACCTGCGGAAAAACTTTTTTTTGAAAAAAATCCCTGACCGGCGGGTCAGAATTTCACCAAAAATCTGACGTTACCCGATTCACTCAAAAATGGTGCCAAACTGTTGCAAAGACTCCCCTGATACGTTTGGCGGTGGATACGGAAGGGTTTTTATCATAGGGAATAAAATCAGGCCTCGACAACTTAACCTGCAGAAAAACTTTTTTTTGAAAGAAATCCCTGACCGGCGGGTCAGAATTTCACCAAAAATCTGACGTTACCCTATTCACTCAAAAACGGTGCCAAACTGTTGCAAAGACTCCCCTGATACGTTTGGCAGTGGATAGAGAAGGGTTTTTATCATAGGGAATAAAATCAGGCCTCAACAACTTAACCTGCGGAAAAACTTTTTTTTGAAAAAAAATCCCTGACCGGCGGGTCAGAATTTCACCAAAAATCTGACGTTACCCGATTCACTCAATAACCGTGCCAAACTGTTGCAAAGACTCCCCTGATACGTTTGGCGGTGGATACAGAAGGGTTTTTATCATAGGGAATAAAATCAGGCCTCGACAACTTAACCTGCGGAAAAACTTTTTTTTGAAAAAAATCCCTGACCGGCGGGTCAGAATTTCACCAAAAATCTGACGTTACCCGATTCACTCAAAAACGGTGCCAAACTGTTGCAAAGACTCCCCTGATACGTTTGGCGGTGGATACGGAAGGGTTTTTATCATAGGGAATTAAAATCAGGCCTCGACAACTTAACCTGCGGAAAAAACTTTTTTTTGAAAAAAATCCCTGACCGGCGGGTCAGAATTTCACCAAAAATCTGACGTTACCCTATTCACTCAAAAACGGTGCCAAACTGTTGCAAAGACTCCCCTGATACGTTTGGCAGTGGATAGAGAAGGGTTTTTATCATAGGGAATAAAATCAGGCCTCCAGAACTTAACCTGCGGAAAAACTTTTTTTTGAAAAAAAATCCCTGACCGGCGGGTCAGAATTTCACCAAAAATCTGACGTTACCCGATTCACTCAATAACGGTGCCAAACTGTTGCAAAGACTCCCCTGATACGTTTGGCGGTGGATACAGAAGGGTTTTTATCATAGGGAATAAAATCAGGCCTCGACAACTTAACCTGCGGAAAAACTTTTTTTTGAAAAAAATCCCTGACCGGCGGGTCAGAATTTCACCAAAAATCTGACGTTACCCTATTCACTCAAAAACGGTGCCAAACTGTTGCAAAGACTCCCCTGATACGATTGGCGGTGGATAGAGAAGGGTTTTTATCATAGGGAATTAAAATCAGGCCTCGACAACTTAACCTGCGGAAAAACTTTTTTTTGAAAAAAATCCCTGACCGGCGGGTCAGAATTTCACCAAAAATCTGACGTTACCCGATTCATTCTAAAACGGTGCCAAACTGTTGCAATGACTCCCTTGATACGTTTGGCGGTGGATAGAAAAGGGTTTTTATCATAGGGAATAAAATCAGGCCTCGACAACTTAAGCTGAGGAAAAACTTTTTTTTGAAAAAAATCCCTGACCGGCGGGTCAGAATTTCACCAAAAATCTGACGTTACCCGATTCACTCAAAAACGGTGCCAAACTGTTGCAAAGACTCCCCTGATACGTTTGGCGGTGGATACGGAAGGGTTTTTATCATAGGGAATAAAATCAGGCCTCGACAACTTAACCTGCGGAAAAAACTTTTTTTTGAAAAAAATCCCTGACCGGCGGGTCAGAATTTCACCAAAAATCTGATGTTACCCTATTCACTCAAAAATGGTGCCAAACTGTTGCAAGGACTCCCCTGATACGTTTGGTGGTGGATACAGAAGGGTTTTTATCATAGGGAATAAAATCAGGCCTCGACAACTTAACCTGCGGAAAAACTTTTTTTGAAAAAAATCCCTGACCGGCGGGTCAGAATTTCACCAAAAAACTGACGTTACCCGATTCACTCAAAAACGGTGCCAAACTGTTGCAAAGACTCCCCTGATACGTTTGGCGGTGGATACAGAAGGGTTTTTATCATAGGGAATAAAATCAGGCCTCGACAACTTAATCTGCGGAAAAAACTTTTTTTGAAAAAAATCCCTGACCGGCGGGTCAGAATTTCACCAAAAATCTGAGGTTACCCTATTCACTCAAAAATGGTGCCAAACTGTTGCAAAGACTCCCCTGATACGTTTGGCGGTGGATAGAGAATGGTTTTTATCATAGGGAATAAAATCAGGCCTCGACAACTTAACCTGCGGAAAAACTTTTTTTTGAAAAAAATCCCTGACCGGCGGGTCAGAATTTCACCAAAAATCTGACGTTACCCTATTCACTCAAAAACGGTGCCAAACTGTTGCAAAGACTCCCCTGATACGATTGGCGGTGGATAGAGAAGGGTTTTTATCATAGGGAATAAAATCAGGCCTCGACAACTTAACCTGCGGAAAAACTTTTTTTTGAAAAAAATCCCTGACCGGCGGGTCAGAATTTCACCAAAAATCTGACGTTACCCGATTCACTCAAAAATGGTGCCAAACTGTTGCAAAGACTCCCCTGATACGTTTGGCGGTGGATACAGAAGGGTTTTTATCATAGGGAATAAAATCAGGCCTCGACAACTTAACCTGCGGAAAAACTTTTTTTTGAAAAAAATCCCTGACCGGCGGGTCAGAATTTCACCAAAAATCTGACGTTACCCTATTCACTCAAAAACGGTGCCAAACTGTTGCAAAGACTCCCCTGATACGATTGGCGGTGGATAGAGAATGGTTTTTATCATAGGGAATAAAATCAGGCCTCGACAACTTAACCTGCGGAAAAAACTTTTTTTTGAAAAAAATCCCTGACCAGCGGGTCAGAATTTCACCAAAAATCTGATGTTACCCTATTCACTCAAAAATGGTGCCAAACTGTTGCAAGGACTCCCATGATACGTTTGGTGGTGGATACAGAAGGGTTTTTATCATAGGGAATAAAATCAGGCCTCGACAACTTAACCTGCGGAAAAACTTTTTTTGAAAAAAATCCCTGACCGGCGGGTCAGAATTTCACCAAAAAACTGACGTTACCCGATTCACTCAAAAACGGTGCCAAACTGTTGCAAAGACTCCCCTGATACGTTTGGCGGTGGATACAGAAGGGTTTTTATCATAGGGAATAAAATCAGGCCTCGACAACTTAATCTGCGGAAAAAACTTTTTTTGAAAAAAATCCCTGACCGGCGGGTCAGAATTTCACCAAAAATCTGAGGTTACCCTATTCACTCAAAAATGGTGCCAAACTGTTGCAAAGACTCCCCTGATACGTTTGGCGGTGGATACAGAAGGGTTTTTATCATAGGGAATAAAATCAGGCCTCGACAACTTAACCTGCGGAAAAACTTTTTTTTGAAAAAAATCCCTGACCGGCGGGTCAGAATTTCACCAAAAATCTGACGTTACCCTATTCACTCAAAAACGGTGCCAAACTGTTGCAAAGACTCCCCTGATACGATTGGCAGTGGATAGAGAAGGGTTTTTATCATAGGGAATAAAATCAGGCCTCGACAACTTAACCTGCGGAAAAACTTTTTTTTGAAAAAAATCCCTGACCGGCGGGTCAGAATTTCACCAAAAATCTGACCTTACCCGATTCATTCTAAAACGGTGCCAAACTGTTGCAATGACTCCCTTGATACGTTTGGCGGTGGATAGAGAAGGGTTTTTATCATAGGGAATAAAATCAGGCCTCGACAACTTAACCTGCAGAAAAATCTTTTTTTTGAAAAAAATGCCTGACCAGCGGGTCAGAATTTCACCAAAAATCTGACGTTACCCGATTCACTCAAAAATGGTGCCAAACTGTTGCAAAGACTCCCCTGATACGTTTGGCGGTGGATACGGAAGGGTTTTTATCATAGGGAATAAAATCAGGCCTCGACAACTTAACCTGCAGAAAAACTTTTTTTTGAAAGAAATCCCTGACCGGCGGGTCAGAATTTCACCAAAAATCTGAGGTTACCCTATTCACTCAAAAATGGTGCCAAACTGTTGCAAAGACTCCCCTGATACGTTTGGCGGTGGATACAGAAGGGTTTTTATCATAGGGAATAAAATCAGGCCTCGACAACTTAACCTGCGGAAAAACTTTTTTTTGAAAAAAATCCCTGACCGGCGGGTCAGAATTTCACCAAAAATATGACGTTACCCTATTCACTCAAAAACGGTGCCAAACTGTTGCAAAGACTCCCCTGATACGATTGGCAGTGGATAGAGAAGGGTTTTTATCATAGGGAATAAAATCAGGCCTCGACAACTTAACCTGCGGAAAAACTTTTTTTTGAAAAAAATCCCTGACCGGCGGGTCAGAATTTCACCAAAAATCTGACCTTACCCGATTCATTCTAAAACGGTGCCAAACTGTTGCAATGACTCCCTTGATACGTTTGGCGGTGGATAGAGAAGGGTTTTTATCATAGGGAATAAAATCAGGCCTCGACAACTTAACCTGCGGAAAAACTTTTTTTTGAAAAAAATCCCTGACCGGCGGGTCAGAATTTCACCAAAAATCTGACGTTACCCGATTCACTCAAAAATGGTGCCAAACTGTTGCAAAGACTCCCCTGATACGTTTGGCGGTGGATACGGAAGGGTTTTTATCATAGGGAATAAAATCAGGCCTCGACAACTTAACCTGCGGAAAAAACTTTTTTTGAAAAAAATCCCTGACCGGCGGGTCAGAATTTCACCAAAAATCTGAGGTTACCCTATTCACTCAAAAATGGTGCCAAAATGTTGCAAAGACTCCCCTGATACGTTTGGCGGTGGATACAGAAGGGTTTTTATCATAGGGAATAAAATCAGGCCTCGACAACTTAACCTGCGGAAAAACTTTTTTTTGAAAAAAATCCCTGACCGGCGGGTCAGAATTTCACCAAAAATATGACGTTACCCTATTCACTCAAAAACGGTGCCAAACTGTTGCAAAGACTCCCCTGATACGATTGGCAGTGGATAGAGAAGGGTTTTTATCATAGGGAATAAAATCAGGCCTCGACAACTTAACCTGCGGAAAAACTTTTTTTTGAAAAAAATCCCTGACCGGCGGGTCAGAATTTCACCAAAAATCTGACCTTACCCGATTCATTCTAAAACGGTGCCAAACTGTTGCAATGACTCCCTTGATACGTTTGGCGGTGGATAGAGAAGGGTTTTTATCATAGGGAATAAAATCAGGCCTCGACAACTTAACCTGCGGAAAAACTTTTTTTTGAAAAAAATCCCTGACCGGCGGGTCAGAATTTCACCAAAAATCTGACGTTACCCGATTCACTCAAAAATGGTGCCAAACTGTTGCAAAGACTCCCCTGATACGTTTGGCGGTGGATACGGAAGGGTTTTTATCATAGGGAATAAAATCAGGCCTCGACAACTTAACCTGCAGAAAAACTTTTTTTTGAAAGAAATCCCTGACCGGCGGGTCAGAATTTCACCAAAAATCTGACGTTACCCTATTCACTCAAAAACGGTGCCAAACTGTTGCAAAGACTCCCCTGATACGTTTGGCAGTGGATAGAGAAGGGTTTTTATCATAGGGAATAAAATCAGGCCTCAACAACTTAACCTGCGGAAAAACTTTTTTTTGAAAAAAAATCCCTGACCGGCGGGTCAGAATTTCACCAAAAATCTGACGTTACCCGATTCACTCAATAACCGTGCCAAACTGTTGCAAAGACTCCCCTGATACGTTTGGCGGTGGATACAGAAGGGTTTTTATCATAGGGAATAAAATCAGGCCTCGACAACTTAACCTGCGGAAAAACTTTTTTTTGAAAAAAATCCCTGACCGGCGGGTCAGAATTTCACCAAAAATCTGACGTTACCCGATTCACTCAAAAACGGTGCCAAACTGTTGCAAAGACTCCCCTGATACGTTTGGCGGTGGATACGGAAGGGTTTTTATCATAGGGAATTAAAATCAGGCCTCGACAACTTAACCTGCGGAAAAAACTTTTTTTTGAAAAAAATCCCTGACCGGCGGGTCAGAATTTCACCAAAAATCTGATGTTACCCTATTCACTCAAAAATGGTGCCAAACTGTTGCAAGGACTCCCCTGATACGTTTGGTGGTGGATACAGAAGGTTTTTTATCATAGGGAATAAAATCAGGCCTCGACAACTTAACCTGCGGAAAAACTTTTTTTTGAAAAAAATCCCTGACCGGCGGGTCAGAATTTCACCAAAAATCTGACGTTACCCGATTCACTCAAAAATGGTGCCAAACTGTTGCAAAGACTCCCCTGATACGTTTGGCGGTGGATACGGAAGGGTTTTTATCATAGGGAATAAAATCAGGCCTCGACAACTTAACCTGCAGAAAAACTTTTTTTTGAAAGAAATCCCTGACCGGCGGGTCAGAATTTCACCAAAAATCTGACGTTACCCGATTCACTCAATAACGGTGCCAAACTGTTGCAAAGACTCCCCTGATACGTTTGGCGGTGGATACAGAAGGGTTTTTATCATAGGGAATAAAATCAGGCCTCGACAACTTAACCTGCGGAAAAACTTTTTTTTGAAAAAAATCCCTGACCGGCGGGTCAGAATTTCACCAAAAATCTGACGTTACCCTATTCACTCAAAAACGGTGCCAAACTGTTGCAAAGACTCCCCTGATACGATTGGCGGTGGATAGAGAAGGGTTTTTATCATAGGGAATTAAAATCAGGCCTCGACAACTTAACCTGCGGAAAAACTTTTTTTTGAAAAAAATCCCTGACCGGCGGGTCAGAATTTCACCAAAAATCTGACCTTACCCGATTCATTCTAAAACGGTGCCAAACTGTTGCAATGACTCCCTTGATACGTTTGGCGGTGGATAGAGAAGGGTTTTTATCATAGGGAATAAAATCAGGCCTCGACAACTTAAGCTGAGGAAAAACTTTTTTTTGAAAAAAATCCCTGACCGGCGGGTCAGAATTTCACCAAAAATCTGACGTTACCCGATTCACTCAAAAACGGTGCCAAACTGTTGCAAAGACTCCCCTGATACGTTTGGCGGTGGATACGGAAGGGTTTTTATCATAGGGAATAAAATCAGGCCTCGACAACTTAACCTGCGGAAAAAACTTTTTTTTGAAAAAAATCCCTGACCGGCGGGTCAGAATTTCACCAAAAATCTGATGTTACCCTATTCACTCAAAAATGGTGCCAAACTGTTGCAAGGACTCCCCTGATACGTTTGGTGGTGGATACAGAAGGGTTTTTATCATAGGGAATAAAATCAGGCCTCGACAACTTAACCTGCGGAAAAACTTTTTTTGAAAAAAATCCCTGACCGGCGGGTCAGAATTTCACCAAAAAACTGACGTTACCCGATTCACTCAAAAACGGTGCCAAACTGTTGCAAAGACTCCCCTGATACGTTTGGCGGTGGATACAGAAGGGTTTTTATCATAGGGAATAAAATCAGGCCTCGACAACTTAATCTGCGGAAAAAACTTTTTTTGAAAAAAATCCCTGACCGGCGGGTCAGAATTTCACCAAAAATCTGAGGTTACCCTATTCACTCAAAAATGGTGCCAAACTGTTGCAAAGACTCCCCTGATACGTTTGGCGGTGGATACAGAAGGGTTTTTATCATAGGGAATAAAATCAGGCCTCGACAACTTAACCTGCGGAAAAACTTTTTTTTGAAAAAAATCCCTGACCGGCGGGTCAGAATTTCACCAAAAATCTGACGTTACCCTATTCACTCAAAAACGGTGCCAAACTGTTGCAAAGACTCCCCTGATACGATTGGCGGTGGATAGAGAAGGGTTTTTATCATAGGGAATAAAATCAGGCCTCGACAACTTAACCTGCGGAAAAACTTTTTTTTGAAAAAAATCCCTGACCGGCGGGTCAGAATTTCACCAAAAATCTGACCTTACCCGATTCATTCTAAAACGGTGCCAAACTGTTGCAATGACTCCCTTGATACGTTTGGCGGTGGATAGAGAAGGGTTTTTATCATAGGGAATAAAATCAGGCCTCGACAACTTAACCTGCGGAAAAACTTTTTTTTGAAAAAAATCCCTGACCGGCGGGTCAGAATTTCACCAAAAATCTGACGTTACCCGATTCACTCAAAAATGGTGCCAAACTCTTGCAAAGACTCCCCTGATACGTTTGGCGGTGGATACGGAAGGGTTTTTATCATAGGGAATAAAATCAGGCCTCGACAACTTAACCTGCAGAAAAACTTTTTTTTGAAAGAAATCCCTGACCGGCGGGTCAGAATTTCACCAAAAATCTGACGTTACCCTATTCACTCAAAAACGGTGCCAAACTGTTGCAAAGACTCCCCTGATACGTTTGGCGGTGGATAGAGAAGGGTTTTTATCATAGGGAATAAAATCAGGCCTCAACAACTTAACCTGCGGAAAAAAATTTTTTTGAAAAAAATCCCTGACCGGCGGGTCAGAATTTCACCAAAAATCTGACGTTACCCGATTCACTCAAAAACGGTGCCAAACTGTTGCAAAGACTCCCCTGATATGTTTGACGGTGGATACAGAAGTGTTTTTATCATAGGGAATAAAATCAGGCCTCGACAACTTAACATGTGGAAAAACTTTTTTTTGAAAAAAATCCCTGACCGGCGGGTCAGAATTTCACCAAAAATCTGACGTTACCCGATTCACTCAAAAACGGTGCCAAACTGTTGCAAAGACTCCCCTGATACGTTTGGCGGTGGATACAGAAGAGTTTTTATCATAGGGAATAAAATCAGGCCTCGACAACTTAACCTGCGGAAAAACTTTTTTTGAAAAAAATCCCTGACCGGGGGGCAGAATTTCACCCAAAAACTGACGTTACCCGATTCACTAAAAAACGGTGCCAAACTGTTGCAAAGACTCCCCTGATACGTTTGGCGGTGGATACAGAAGGGTTTTTATCATAGGGAATAAAATCAGGCCTCGACAACTTAATCTGCGGGAAAAAATTTTTTTGAAAAAAATCCCTGACCGGCGGGTCAGAATTTCACCAAAAATCTGACCTTACCCGATTCAATCTAAAACGGTGCCAAACTGTTGCAATGACTCCCCTGATACGTTTGGCGGTGGATACAGAAGAGTTTTTATCATAGGGAATAAAATCAGGCCTCGACAACTTAACCTGCGGAAAAACTTTTTTTGAAAAAAATCCCTGACCGGCGGGTCAGAATTTCACCAAAAAACTGACGTTACCCGATTCACTCAAAAACGGTGCCAAACTGTTGCAAAGACTCCCCTGATACGTTTGGCGGTGGATACAGAAGGGTTTTTATCATAGGGTATAAAATCAGGCCTCGACAACTTAATCTGCGGAAAAAATTTTTTTTGAAAAAAATCCCTGACCGGCGGGTCAGAATTTCACCAAAAATCTGACCTTACCCGATTCATTCTAAAACGGTGCCAAACTGTTGCAATGACTTCCTTGATACGTTTGGCGGTGGATAGAGAAGGGTTTTTATCATAGGGAATAAAATCAGGCCTCGACAACTTAACCTGCGGAAAAACTTTTTTTTGAAAAAAATCCCTGACCGGCGGGTCAGAATTTCACCAAAAATCTGACGTTACCCGATTCACTCAAAAACGGTGCCAAACTGTTGCAAAGACTCCCCTGATATGTTTGACGGTGGATACAGAAGTGTTTTTATCATAGGGAATAAAATCAGGCCTCGACAACTTAACATGTGGAAAAACTTTTTTTTGAAAAAAATCCCTGACCAGCGGGTCAGAATTTCACCAAAAATCTGACGTTACCCGATTCACTCAAAAACGGTGCCAAACTGTTGCAAAGACTCCCCTGATACGTTTGGCGGTGGATACAGAAGAGTTTTTATCATAGGGAATAAAATCAGGCCTCGACAACTTAACCTGCGGAAAAACTTTTTTTGAAAAAAATCCCTGACCGGCGGGTCAGAATTTCACCAAAAAACTGACGTTACCCGATTCACTCAAAAACGGTGCCAAACTGTTGCAAAGACTCCCCTGATACGTTTGGCGGTGGATACAGAAGGGTTTTTATCATAGGGAATAAAATCAGGCCTCGACAACTTAATCTGCGGAAAAAACTTTTTTTGAAAAAAATCCCTGACCGGCGGGTCAGAATTTCACCAAAAATCTGAGGTTACCCTATTCACTCAAAAATGGTGCCAAACTGTTGCAAAGACTCCCCTGATACGTTTGGCGGTGGATACAGAAGGGTTTTTATCATAGGGAATAAAATCAGGCCTCGACAACTTAACCTGCGGAAAAACTTTTTTTTGAAAAAAATCCCTGACCGGCGGGTCAGAATTTCACCAAAAATCTGACGTTACCCTATTCACTCAAAAACGGTGCCAAACTGTTGCAAAGACTCCCCTGATACGATTGGCGGTGGATAGAGAAGGGTTTTTATCATAGGGAATAAAATCAGGCCTCGACAACTTAACCTGCGGAAAAACTTTTTTTTGAAAAAAATCCCTGACCGGCGGGTCAGAATTTCACCAAAAATCTGACCTTACCCGATTCATTCTAAAACGGTGCCAAACTGTTGCAATGACTCCCTTGATACGTTTGGCGGTGGATAGAGAAGGGTTTTTATCATAGGGAATAAAATCAGGCCTCGACAACTTAACCTGCGGAAAAACTTTTTTTTGAAAGAAATCCCTGACCGGCGGGTCAGAATTTCACCAAAAATCTGACGTTACCCGATTCACTCAAAAATGGTGCCAAACTGTTGCAAAGACTCCCCTGATACGTTTGGCGGTGGATACGGAAGGGTTTTTATCATAGGGAATAAAATCAGGCCTCGACAACTTAACCTGCAGAAAAACTTTTTTTTGAAAAAAATCCCTGACCGGCGGGTCAGAATTTCACCAAAAATCTGACGTTACCCTATTCACTCAAAAACGGTGCCAAACTGTTGCAAAGACTCCCCTGATATGTTTGACGGTGGATACAGAAGTGTTTTTATCATAGGGAATAAAATCAGGCCTCGACAACTTAACATGTGGAAAAACTTTTTTTTGAAAAAAATCCCTGACCGGCGGGTCAGAATTTCACCAAAAATCTGACGTTACCCGATTCACTCAAAAACGGTGCCAAACTGTTGCAAAGACTCCCCTGATACGTTTGGCGGTGGATACAGAAGAGTTTTTATCATAGGGAATAAAATCAGGCCTCGACAACTTAACCTGCGGAAAAACTTTTTTTGAAAAAAATCCCTGACTGGCGGGTCAGAATTTCACCAAAAAACTGACGTTACCCGATTCACTAAAAAACGGTGCCAAACTGTTGCAAAGACTCCCCTGATACGTTTGGCGGTGGATACAGAAGGGTTTTTATCATAGGGAATAAAATCAGGCCTCGACAACTTAATCTGCGGGAAAAATTTTTTTTGAAAAAAATCCCTGACCGGCGGGTCAGAATTTCACCAAAAATCTGACCTTACCCGATTCAATCTAAAACGGTGCCAAACTGTTGCAATGACTCCCCTGATACGTTTGGCGGTGGATACAGAAGAGTTTTTATCATAGGGAATAAAATCAGGCCTCGACAACTTAACCTGCGGAAAAACTTTTTTTGAAAAAAATCCCTGACCGGCGGGTCAGAATTTCACCAAAAAACTGACGTTACCCGATTCACTCAAAAACGGTGCCAAACTGTTGCAAAGACTCCCCTGATACGTTTGGCGGTGGATACAGAAGGGTTTTTATCATAGGGTATAAAATCAGGCCTCGACAACTTAATCTGCGGAAAAAAATTTTTTGAAAAAAATCCCTGACCGGCGGGTCAGAATTTCACCAAAAATCTGACCTTACCCGATTCATTCTAAAACGGTGCCAAACTGTTGCAATGACTCCCTTGATACGTTTGGCGGTGGATAGAGAAGGGTTTTTATCATAGGGAATAAAATCAGGCCTCGACAACTTAACCTGCGGAAAAACTTTTTTTTGAAAAAAATCCCTGACCGGCGGGTCAGAATTTCACCAAAAATCTGACGTTACCCGATTCACTCAAAAACGGTGCCAAACTGTTGCAAAGACTCCCCTGATATGTTTGACGGTGGATACAGAAGTGTTTTTATCATAGGGAATAAAATCAGGCCTCGACAACTTAACATGTGGAAAAACTTTTTTTTGAAAAAAATCCCTGACCGGCGGGTCAGAATTTCACCAAAAATCTGACGTTACCCGATTCACTCAAAAACGGTGCCAAACTGTTGCAAAGACTCCCCTGATACGTTTGGCGGTGGATACAGAAGAGTTTTTATCATAGGGAATAAAATCAGGCCTCGACAACTTAACCTGCGGAAAAACTTTTTTTGAAAAAAATCCCTGACCGGCGGGTCAGAATTTCACCAAAAAACTGACGTTACCCGATTCACTCAAAAACGGTGCCAAACTGTTGCAAAGACTCCCCTGATACGTTTGGCGGTGGATACAGAAGGGTTTTTATCATAGGGAATAAAATCAGGCCTCGACAACTTAATCTGCGGAAAAAACTTTTTTTGAAAAAAATCCCTGACCGGCGGGTCAGAATTTCACCAAAAATCTGAGGTTACCCTATTCACTCAAAAATGGTGCCAAACTGTTGCAAAGACTCCCCTGATACGTTTGGCGGTGGATACAGAAGGGTTTTTATCATAGGGAATAAAATCAGGCCTCGACAACTTAACCTGCGGAAAAACTTTTTTTTGAAAAAAATCCCTGACCGGCGGGTCAGAATTTCACCAAAAATCTGACGTTACCCTATTCACTCAAAAACGGTGCCAAACTGTTGCAAAGACTCCCCTGATACGATTGGCGGTGGATAGAGAAGGGTTTTTATCATAGGGAATAAAATCAGGCCTCGACAACTTAACCTGCAGAAAAACTTTTTTTTGAAAAAAATCCCTGACCGGCAGGTCAGAATTTCACCAAAAATCTGACCTTACCCGATTCATTCTAAAACGGTGCCAAACTGTTGCAATGACTCCCTTGATACGTTTGGCGGTGGATAGAGAAGGGTTTTTATCATAGGGAATAAAATCAGGCCTCGACAACTTAACCTGCGGAAAAACTTTTTTTTGAAAAAAATCCCTGACCGGCAGGTCAGAATTTCACCAAAAATCTGACGTTACCCGATTCACTCAAAAATGGTGCCAAACTGTTGCAAAGACTCCCCTGATACGTTTGGCGGTGGATACGGAAGGGTTTTTATCATAGGGAATAAAATCAGGCCTCGACAACTTAACCTGCAGAAAAACTTTTTTTTGAAAGAAATCCCTGACCGGCGGGTCAGAATTTCACCAAAAATCTGACGTTACCCTATTCACTCAAAAACGGTGCCAAACTGTTGCAAAGACTCCCCTGATACGTTTGGCGGTGGATAGAGAAGGGTTTTTATCATAGGGAATAAAATCAGGCCTCAACAACTTAACCTGCGGAAAAACTTTTTTTTGAAAAAAATCCCTGACCGGCGGGTCAGAATTTCACCAAAAATCTGACGTTACCCGATTCACTCAAAAATGGTGCCAAACTGTTGCAAAGACTCCCCTGATACGTTTGGCGGTGGATACAGAAGGGTTTTTATCATAGGGAATAAAATCAGGCCTCGACAACTTAACCTGCGGAAAAACTTTTTTTTGAAAAAAATCCCTGACCGGCGGGTCAGAATTTCACCAAAAATCTGACGTTACCCTATTCACTCAAAAACGGTGCCAAACTGTTGCAAAGACTCCCCTGATACGATTGGCGGTGGATAGAGAATGGTTTTTATCATAGGGAATAAAATCAGGCCTCGACAACTTAACCTGCGGAAAAAACTTTTTTTTGAAAAAAATCCCTGACCAGCGGGTCAGAATTTCACCAAAAATCTGATGTTACCCTATTCACTCAAAAATGGTGCCAAACTGTTGCAAGGACTCCCATGATACGTTTGGTGGTGGATACAGAAGGGTTTTTATCATAGGGAATAAAATCAGGCCTCGACAACTTAACCTGCGGAAAAACTTTTTTTGAAAAAAATCCCTGACCGGCGGGTCAGAATTTCACCAAAAAACTGACGTTACCCGATTCACTCAAAAACGGTGCCAAACTGTTGCAAAGACTCCCCTGATACGTTTGGCGGTGGATACAGAAGGGTTTTTATCATAGGGAATAAAATCAGGCCTCGACAACTTAATCTGCGGAAAAAACTTTTTTTGAAAAAAATCCCTGACCGGCGGGTCAGAATTTCACCAAAAATCTGAGGTTACCCTATTCACTCAAAAATGGTGCCAAACTGTTGCAAAGACTCCCCTGATACGTTTGGCGGTGGATACAGAAGGGTTTTTATCATAGGGAATAAAATCAGGCCTCGACAACTTAACCTGCGGAAAAACTTTTTTTTGAAAAAAATCCCTGACCGGCGGGTCAGAATTTCACCAAAAATCTGACGTTACCCTATTCACTCAAAAACGGTGCCAAACTGTTGCAAAGACTCCCCTGATACGATTGGCAGTGGATAGAGAAGGGTTTTTATCATAGGGAATAAAATCAGGCCTCGACAACTTAACCTGCGGAAAAACTTTTTTTTGAAAAAAATCCCTGACCGGCGGGTCAGAATTTCACCAAAAATCTGACCTTACCCGATTCATTCTAAAACGGTGCCAAACTGTTGCAATGACTCCCTTGATACGTTTGGCGGTGGATAGAGAAGGGTTTTTATCATAGGGAATAAAATCAGGCCTCGACAACTTAACCTGCAGAAAAATCTTTTTTTTGAAAAAAATGCCTGACCAGCGGGTCAGAATTTCACCAAAAATCTGACGTTACCCGATTCACTCAAAAATGGTGCCAAACTGTTGCAAAGACTCCCCTGATACGTTTGGCGGTGGATACGGAAGGGTTTTTATCATAGGGAATAAAATCAGGCCTCGACAACTTAACCTGCAGAAAAACTTTTTTTTGAAAGAAATCCCTGACCGGCGGGTCAGAATTTCACCAAAAATCTGAGGTTACCCTATTCACTCAAAAATGGTGCCAAACTGTTGCAAAGACTCCCCTGATACGTTTGGCGGTGGATACAGAAGGGTTTTTATCATAGGGAATAAAATCAGGCCTCGACAACTTAACCTGCGGAAAAACTTTTTTTTGAAAAAAATCCCTGACCGGCGGGTCAGAATTTCACCAAAAATATGACGTTACCCTATTCACTCAAAAACGGTGCCAAACTGTTGCAAAGACTCCCCTGATACGATTGGCAGTGGATAGAGAAGGGTTTTTATCATAGGGAATAAAATCAGGCCTCGACAACTTAACCTGCGGAAAAACTTTTTTTTGAAAAAAATCCCTGACCGGCGGGTCAGAATTTCACCAAAAATCTGACCTTACCCGATTCATTCTAAAACGGTGCCAAACTGTTGCAATGACTCCCTTGATACGTTTGGCGGTGGATAGAGAAGGGTTTTTATCATAGGGAATAAAATCAGGCCTCGACAACTTAACCTGCGGAAAAACTTTTTTTTGAAAAAAATCCCTGACCGGCGGGTCAGAATTTCACCAAAAATCTGAGGTTACCCTATTCACTCAAAAATGGTGCCAAAATGTTGCAAAGACTCCCCTGATACGTTTGGCGGTGGATACAGAAGGGTTTTTATCATAGGGAATAAAATCAGGCCTCGACAACTTAACCTGCGGAAAAACTTTTTTTTGAAAAAAATCCCTGACCGGCGGGTCAGAATTTCACCAAAAATATGACGTTACCCTATTCACTCAAAAACGGTGCCAAACTGTTGCAAAGACTCCCCTGATACGATTGGCAGTGGATAGAGAAGGGTTTTTATCATAGGGAATAAAATCAGGCCTCGACAACTTAACCTGCGGAAAAACTTTTTTTTGAAAAAAATCCCTGACCGGCGGGTCAGAATTTCACCAAAAATCTGACCTTACCCGATTCATTCTAAAACGGTGCCAAACTGTTGCAATGACTCCCTTGATACGTTTGGCGGTGGATAGAGAAGGGTTTTTATCATAGGGAATAAAATCAGGCCTCGACAACTTAACCTGCGGAAAAACTTTTTTTTGAAAAAAATCCCTGACCGGCGGGTCAGAATTTCACCAAAAATCTGACGTTACCCGATTCACTCAAAAATGGTGCCAAACTGTTGCAAAGACTCCCCTGATACGTTTGGCGGTGGATACGGAAGGGTTTTTATCATAGGGAATAAAATCAGGCCTCGACAACTTAACCTGCAGAAAAACTTTTTTTTGAAAGAAATCCCTGACCGGCGGGTCAGAATTTCACCAAAAATCTGACGTTACCCTATTCACTCAAAAACGGTGCCAAACTGTTGCAAAGACTCCCCTGATACGTTTGGCAGTGGATAGAGAAGGGTTTTTATCATAGGGAATAAAATCAGGCCTCAACAACTTAACCTGCGGAAAAACTTTTTTTTGAAAAAAAATCCCTGACCGGCGGGTCAGAATTTCACCAAAAATCTGACGTTACCCGATTCACTCAATAACCGTGCCAAACTGTTGCAAAGACTCCCCTGATACGTTTGGCGGTGGATACAGAAGGGTTTTTATCATAGGGAATAAAATCAGGCCTCGACAACTTAACCTGCGGAAAAACTTTTTTTTGAAAAAAATCCCTGACCGGCGGGTCAGAATTTCACCAAAAATCTGACGTTACCCGATTCACTCAAAAACGGTGCCAAACTGTTGCAAAGACTCCCCTGATACGTTTGGCGGTGGATACGGAAGGGTTTTTATCATAGGGAATTAAAATCAGGCCTCGACAACTTAACCTGCGGAAAAAACTTTTTTTTGAAAAAAATCCCTGACCGGCGGGTCAGAATTTCACCAAAAATCTGACGTTACCCTATTCACTCAAAAACGGTGCCAAACTGTTGCAAAGACTCCCCTGATACGTTTGGCAGTGGATAGAGAAGGGTTTTTATCATAGGGAATAAAATCAGGCCTCCAGAACTTAACCTGCGGAAAAACTTTTTTTTGAAAAAAAATCCCTGACCGGCGGGTCAGAATTTCACCAAAAATCTGACGTTACCCGATTCACTCAATAACGGTGCCAAACTGTTGCAAAGACTCCCCTGATACGTTTGGCGGTGGATACAGAAGGGTTTTTATCATAGGGAATAAAATCAGGCCTCGACAACTTAACCTGCGGAAAAACTTTTTTTTGAAAAAAATCCCTGACCGGCGGGTCAGAATTTCACCAAAAATCTGACGTTACCCTATTCACTCAAAAACGGTGCCAAACTGTTGCAAAGACTCCCCTGATACGATTGGCGGTGGATAGAGAAGGGTTTTTATCATAGGGAATTAAAATCAGGCCTCGACAACTTAACCTGTGGAAAAACTTTTTTTTGAAAAAAATCCCTGACCGGCGGGTCAGAATTTCACCAAAAATCTGACCTTACCCGATTCATTCTAAAACGGTGCCAAACTGTTGCAATGACTCCCTTGATACGTTTGGCGGTGGATAGAGAAGGGTTTTTATCATAGGGAATAAAATCAGGCCTCGACAACTTAAGCTGAGGAAAAACTTTTTTTTGAAAAAAATCCCTGACCGGCGGGTCAGAATTTCACCAAAAATCTGACGTTACCCGATTCACTCAAAAACGGTGCCAAACTGTTGCAAAGACTCCCCTGATACGTTTGGCGGTGGATACGGAAGGGTTTTTATCATAGGGAATAAAATCAGGCCTCGACAACTTAACCTGCGGAAAAAACTTTTTTTTGAAAAAAATCCCTGACCGGCGGGTCAGAATTTCACCAAAAATCTGATGTTACCCTATTCACTCAAAAATGGTGCCAAACTGTTGCAAGGACTCCCCTGATACGTTTGGTGGTGGATACAGAAGGGTTTTTATCATAGGGAATAAAATCAGGCCTCGACAACTTAACCTGCGGAAAAACTTTTTTTGAAAAAAATCCCTGACCGGCGGGTCAGAATTTCACCAAAAAACTGACGTTACCCGATTCACTCAAAAACGGTGCCAAACTGTTGCAAAGACTCCCCTGATACGTTTGGCGGTGGATACAGAAGGGTTTTTATCATAGGGAATAAAATCAGGCCTCGACAACTTAATCTGCGGAAAAAACTTTTTTTGAAAAAAATCCCTGACCGGCGGGTCAGAATTTCACCAAAAATCTGAGGTTACCCTATTCACTCAAAAATGGTGCCAAACTGTTGCAAAGACTCCCCTGATACGTTTGGCGGTGGATAGAGAATGGTTTTTATCATAGGGAATAAAATCAGGCCTCGACAACTTAACCTGCGGAAAAACTTTTTTTTGAAAAAAATCCCTGACCGGCGGGTCAGAATTTCACCAAAAATCTGACGTTACCCTATTCACTCAAAAACGGTGCCAAACTGTTGCAAAGACTCCCCTGATACGATTGGCGGTGGATAGAGAAGGGTTTTTATCATAGGGAATAAAATCAGGCCTCGACAACTTAACCTGCGGAAAAACTTTTTTTTGAAAAAAATCCCTGACCGGCGGGTCAGAATTTCACCAAAAATCTGACGTTACCCGATTCACTCAAAAATGGTGCCAAACTGTTGCAAAGACTCCCCTGATACGTTTGGCGGTGGATACAGAAGGGTTTTTATCATAGGGAATAAAATCAGGCCTCGACAACTTAACCTGCGGAAAAACTTTTTTTTGAAAAAAATCCCTGACCGGCGGGTCAGAATTTCACCAAAAATCTGACGTTACCCTATTCACTCAAAAACGGTGCCAAACTGTTGCAAAGACTCCCCTGATACGATTGGCGGTGGATAGAGAATGGTTTTTATCATAGGGAATAAAATCAGGCCTCGACAACTTAACCTGCGGAAAAAACTTTTTTTTGAAAAAAATCCCTGACCAGCGGGTCAGAATTTCACCAAAAATCTGATGTTACCCTATTCACTCAAAAATGGTGCCAAACTGTTGCAAGGACTCCCATGATACGTTTGGTGGTGGATACAGAAGGGTTTTTATCATAGGGAATAAAATCAGGCCTCGACAACTTAACCTGCGGAAAAACTTTTTTTGAAAAAAATCCCTGACCGGCGGGTCAGAATTTCACCAAAAAACTGACGTTACCCGATTCACTCAAAAACGGTGCCAAACTGTTGCAAAGACTCCCCTGATACGTTTGGCGGTGGATACAGAAGGGTTTTTATCATAGGGAATAAAATCAGGCCTCGACAACTTAATCTGCGGAAAAAACTTTTTTTGAAAAAAATCCCTGACCGGCGGGTCAGAATTTCACCAAAAATCTGAGGTTACCCTATTCACTCAAAAATGGTGCCAAACTGTTGCAAAGACTCCCCTGATACGTTTGGCGGTGGATACAGAAGGGTTTTTATCATAGGGAATAAAATCAGGCCTCGACAACTTAACCTGCGGAAAAACTTTTTTTTGAAAAAAATCCCTGACCGGCGGGTCAGAATTTCACCAAAAATCTGACGTTACCCTATTCACTCAAAAACGGTGCCAAACTGTTGCAAAGACTCCCCTGATACGATTGGCAGTGGATAGAGAAGGGTTTTTATCATAGGGAATAAAATCAGGCCTCGACAACTTTACCTGCGGAAAAACTTTTTTTTGAAAAAAATCCCTGACCGGCGGGTCAGAATTTCACCAAAAATCTGACCTTACCCGATTCATTCTAAAACGGTGCCAAACTGTTGCAATGACTCCCTTGATACGTTTGGCGGTGGATAGAGAAGGGTTTTTATCATAGGGAATAAAATCAGGCCTCGACAACTTAACCTGCAGAAAAATCTTTTTTTTGAAAAAAATGCCTGACCAGCGGGTCAGAATTTCACCAAAAATCTGACGTTACCCGATTCACTCAAAAATGGTGCCAAACTGTTGCAAAGACTCCCCTGATACGTTTGGCGGTGGATACGGAAGGGTTTTTATCATAGGGAATAAAATCAGGCCTCGACAACTTAACCTGCAGAAAAACTTTTTTTTGAAAGAAATCCCTGACCGGCGGGTCAGAATTTCACCAAAAATCTGAGGTTACCCTATTCACTCAAAAATGGTGCCAAACTGTTGCAAAGACTCCCCTGATACGTTTGGCGGTGGATACAGAAGGGTTTTTATCATAGGGAATAAAATCAGGCCTCGACAACTTAACCTGCGGAAAAACTTTTTTTTGAAAAAAATCCCTGACCGGCGGGTCAGAATTTCACCAAAAATATGACGTTACCCTATTCACTCAAAAACGGTGCCAAACTGTTGCAAAGACTCCCCTGATACGATTGGCAGTGGATAGAGAAGGGTTTTTATCATAGGGAATAAAATCAGGCCTCGACAACTTATCCTGCGGAAAAACTTTTTTTTGAAAAAAATCCCTGACCGGCGGGTCAGAATTTCACCAAAAATCTGACCTTACCCGATTCATTCTAAAACGGTGCCAAACTGTTGCAATGACTCCCTTGATACGTTTGGCGGTGGATAGAGAAGGGTTTTTATCATAGGGAATAAAATCAGGCCTCGACAACTTAACCTGCGGAAAAACTTTTTTTTGAAAAAAATCCCTGACCGGCGGGTCAGAATTTCACCAAAAATCTGACGTTACCCGATTCACTCAAAAATGGTGCCAAACTGTTGCAAAGACTGCCCTGATACGTTTGGCGGTGGATACGGAAGGGTTTTTATCATAGGGAATAAAATCAGGCCTCGACAACTTAACCTGCGGAAAAAACTTTTTTTGAAAAAAATCCCTGACCGGCGGGTCAGAATTTCACCAAAAATCTGAGGTTACCCTATTCACTCAAAAATGGTGCCAAAATGTTGCAAAGACTCCCCTGATACGTTTGGCGGTGGATACAGAAGGGTTTTTATCATAGGGAATAAAATCAGGCCTCGACAACTTAACCTGCGGAAAAACTTTTTTTTGAAAAAAATCCCTGACCGGCGGGTCAGAATTTCACCAAAAATATGACGTTACCCTATTCACTCAAAAACGGTGCCAAACTGTTGCAAAGACTCCCCTGATACGATTGGCAGTGGATAGAGAAGGGTTTTTATCATAGGGAATAAAATCAGGCCTCGACAACTTAACCTGCGGAAAAACTTTTTTTTGAAAAAAATCCCTGACCGGCGGGTCAGAATTTCACCAAAAATCTGACCTTACCCGATTCATTCTAAAACGGTGCCAAACTGTTGCAATGACTCCCTTGATACGTTTGGCGGTGGATAGAGAAGGGTTTTTATCATAGGGAATAAAATCAGGCCTCGACAACTTAACCTGCGGAAAAACTTTTTTTTGAAAAAAATCCCTGACCGGCGGGTCAGAATTTCACCAAAAATCTGACGTTACCCGATTCACTCAAAAATGGTGCCAAACTCTTGCAAAGACTCCCCTGATACGTTTGGCGGTGGATACGGAAGGGTTTTTATCATAGGGAATAAAATCAGGCCTCGACAACTTAACCTGCAGAAAAACTTTTTTTTGAAAGAAATCCCTGACCGGCGGGTCAGAATTTCACCAAAAATCTGACGTTACCCTATTCACTCAAAAACGGTGCCAAACTGTTGCAAAGACTCCCCTGATACGTTTGGCAGTGGATAGAGAAGGGTTTTTATCATAGGGAATAAAATCAGGCCTCAACAACTTAACCTGCGGAAAAACTTTTTTTTGAAAAAAAATCCCTGACCGGCGGGTCAGAATTTCACCAAAAATCTGACGTTACCCGATTCACTCAATAACCGTGCCAAACTGTTGCAAAGACTCCCCTGATACGTTTGGCGGTGGATACAGAAGGGTTTTTATCATAGGGAATAAAATCAGGCCTCGACAACTTAACCTGCGGAAAAACTTTTTTTTGAAAAAAATCCCTGACCGGCGGGTCAGAATTTCACCAAAAATCTGACGTTACCCGATTCACTCAAAAACGGTGCCAAACTGTTGCAAAGACTCCCCTGATACGTTTGGCGGTGGATACGGAAGGGTTTTTATCATAGGGAATTAAAATCAGGCCTCGACAACTTAACCTGCGGAAAAAACTTTTTTTTGAAAAAAATCCCTGACCGGCGGGTCAGAATTTCACCAAAAATCTGATGTTACCCTATTCACTCAAAAATGGTGCCAAACTGTTGCAAGGACTCCCCTGATACGTTTGGTGGTGGATACAGAAGGTTTTTTATCATAGGGAATAAAATCAGGCCTCGACAACTTAACCTGCAGAAAAACTTTTTTTTGAAAGAAATCCCTGACCGGCGGGTCAGAATTTCACCAAAAATCTGACGTTACCCTATTCACTCAAAAACGGTGCCAAACTGTTGCAAAGACTCCCCTGATACGTTTGGCAGTGGATAGAGAAGGGTTTTTATCATAGGGAATAAAATCAGGCCTCAACAACTTAACCTGCGGAAAAACTTTTTTTTGAAAAAAAATCCCTGACCGGCGGGTCAGAATTTCACCAAAAATCTGACGTTACCCGATTCACTCAATAACGGTGCCAAACTGTTGCAAAGACTCCCCTGATACGTTTGGCGGTGGATACAGAAGGGTTTTTATCATAGGGAATAAAATCAGGCCTCGACAACTTAACCTGCGGAAAAACTTTTTTTTGAAAAAAATCCCTGACCGGCGGGTCAGAATTTCACCAAAAATCTGACGTTACCCTATTCACTCAAAAACGGTGCCAAACTGTTGCAAAGACTCCCCTGATACGATTGGCGGTGGATAGAGAAGGGTTTTTATCATAGGGAATTAAAATCAGGCCTCGACAACTTAACCTGCGGAAAAACTTTTTTTTGAAAAAAATCCCTGACCGGCGGGTCAGAATTTCACCAAAAATCTGACCTTACCCGATTCATTCTAAAACGGTGCCAAACTGTTGCAATGACTCCCTTGATACGTTTGGCGGTGGATAGAGAAGGGTTTTTATCATAGGGAATAAAATCAGGCCTCGACAACTTAAGCTGAGGAAAAACTTTTTTTTGAAAAAAATCCCTGACCGGCGGGTCAGAATTTCACCAAAAATCTGACGTTACCCGATTCACTCAAAAACGGTGCCAAACTGTTGCAAAGACTCCCCTGATACGTTTGGCGGTGGATACGGAAGGGTTTTTATCATAGGGAATAAAATCAGGCCTCGACAACTTAACCTGCGGAAAAAACTTTTTTTTGAAAAAAATCCCTGACCGGCGGGTCAGAATTTCACCAAAAATCTGATGTTACCCTATTCACTCAAAAATGGTGCCAAACTGTTGCAAGGACTCCCCTGATACGTTTGGTGGTGGATACAGAAGGGTTTTTATCATAGGGAATAAAATCAGGCCTCGACAACTTAACCTGCGGAAAAACTTTTTTTGAAAAAAATCCCTGACCGGCGGGTCAGAATTTCACCAAAAAACTGACGTTACCCGATTCACTCAAAAACGGTGCCAAACTGTTGCAAAGACTCCCCTGATACGTTTGGCGGTGGATACAGAAGGGTTTTTATCATAGGGAATAAAATCAGGCCTCGACAACTTAATCTGCGGAAAAAACTTTTTTTGAAAAAAATCCCTGACCGGCGGGTCAGAATTTCACCAAAAATCTGAGGTTACCCTATTCACTCAAAAATGGTGCCAAACTGTTGCAAAGACTCCCCTGATACGTTTGGCGGTGGATACAGAAGGGTTTTTATCATAGGGAATAAAATCAGGCCTCGACAACTTAACCTGCGGAAAAACTTTTTTTTGAAAAAAATCCCTGACCGGCGGGTCAGAATTTCACCAAAAATCTGACGTTACCCTATTCACTCAAAAACGGTGCCAAACTGTTGCAAAGACTCCCCTGATACGATTGGCGGTGGATAGAGAAGGGTTTTTATCATAGGGAATAAAATCAGGCCTCGACAACTTAACCTGCGGAAAAACTTTTTTTTGAAAAAAATCCCTGACCGGCGGGTCAGAATTTCACCAAAAATCTGACCTTACCCGATTCATTCTAAAACGGTGCCAAACTGTTGCAATGACTCCCTTGATACGTTTGGCGGTGGATAGAGAAGGGTTTTTATCATAGGGAATAAAATCAGGCCTCGACAACTTAACCTGCGGAAAAACTTTTTTTTGAAAAAAATCCCTGACCGGCGGGTCAGAATTTCACCAAAAATCTGACGTTACCCGATTCACTCAAAAATGGTGCCAAACTGTTGCAAAGACTCCCCTGATACGTTTGGCGGTGGATACGGAAGGGTTTTTATCATAGGGAATAAAATCAGGCCTCGACAACTTAACCTGCAGAAAAACTTTTTTTTGAAAGAAATCCCTGACCGGCGGGTCAGAATTTCACCAAAAATCTGACGTTACCCTATTCACTCAAAAACGGTGCCAAACTGTTGCAAAGACTCCCCTGATACGTTTGGCGGTGGATAGAGAAGGGTTTTTATCATAGGGAATAAAATCAGGCCTCAACAACTTAACCTGCGGAAAAAATTTTTTTTGAAAAAAATCCCTGACCGGCGGGTCAGAATTTCACCAAAAATCTGACGTTACCCGATTCACTCAAAAACGGTGCCAAACTGTTGCAAAGACTCCCCTGATATGTTTGACGGTGGATACAGAAGTGTTTTTATCATAGGGAATAAAATCAGGCCTCGACAACTTAACATGTGGAAAAACTTTTTTTTGAAAAAAATCCCTGACCGGCGGGTCAGAATTTCACCAAAAATCTGACGTTACCCGATTCACTCAAAAACGGTGCCAAACTGTTGCAAAGACTCCCCTGATACGTTTGGCGGTGGATACAGAAGAGTTTTTATCATAGGGAATAAAATCAGGCCTCGACAACTTAACCTGCGGAAAAACTTTTTTTGAAAAAAATCCCTGACCGGCGGGTCAGAATTTCACCCAAAAACTGACGTTACCCGATTCACTAAAAAACGGTGCCAAACTGTTGCAAAGACTCCCCTGATACGTTTGGCGGTGGATACAGAAGGGTTTTTATCATAGGGAATAAAATCAGGCCTCGACAACTTAATCTGCGGGAAAAATTTTTTTTGAAAAAAATCCCTGACCGGCGGGTCAGAATTTCACCAAAAATCTGACCTTACCCGATTCAATCTAAAACGGTGCCAAACTGTTGCAATGACTCCCCTGATACGTTTGGCGGTGGATACAGAAGAGTTTTTATCATAGGGAATAAAATCAGGCCTCGACAACTTAACCTGCGGAAAAACTTTTTTTGAAAAAAATCCCTGACCGGCGGGTCAGAATTTCACCAAAAAACTGACGTTACCCGATTCACTCAAAAACGGTGCCAAACTGTTGCAAAGACTCCCCTGATACGTTTGGCGGTGGATACAGAAGGGTTTTTATCATAGGGTATAAAATCAGGCCTCGACAACTTAATCTGCGGAAAAAATTTTTTTTGAAAAAAATCCCTGACCGGCGGGTCAGAATTTCACCAAAAATCTGACCTTACCCGATTCATTCTAAAACGGTGCCAAACTGTTGCAATGACTCCCTTGATACGTTTGGCGGTGGATAGAGAAGGGTTTTTATCATAGGGAATAAAATCAGGCCTCGACAACTTAACCTGCGGAAAAACTTTTTTTTGAAAAAAATCCCTGACCGGCGGGTCAGAATTTCACCAAAAATCTGACGTTACCCGATTCACTCAAAAACGGTGCCAAACTGTTGCAAAGACTCCCCTGATATGTTTGACGGTGGATACAGAAGTGTTTTTATCATAGGGAATAAAATCAGGCCTCGACAACTTAACATGTGGAAAAACTTTTTTTTGAAAAAAATCCCTGACCAGCGGGTCAGAATTTCACCAAAAATCTGACGTTACCCGATTCACTCAAAAACGGTGCCAAACTGTTGCAAAGACTCCCCTGATACGTTTGGCGGTGGATACAGAAGAGTTTTTATCATAGGGAATAAAATCAGGCCTCGACAACTTAACCTGCGGAAAAACTTTTTTTGAAAAAAATCCCTGACCGGCGGGTCAGAATTTCACCAAAAAACTGACGTTACCCGATTCACTCAAAAACGGTGCCAAACTGTTGCAAAGACTCCCCTGATACGTTTGGCGGTGGATACAGAAGGGTTTTTATCATAGGGAATAAAATCAGGCCTCGACAACTTAATCTGCGGAAAAAACTTTTTTTGAAAAAAATCCCTGACCGGCGGGTCAGAATTTCACCAAAAATCTGAGGTTACCCTATTCACTCAAAAATGGTGCCAAACTGTTGCAAAGACTCCCCTGATACGTTTGGCGGTGGATACAGAAGGGTTTTTATCATAGGGAATAAAATCAGGCCTCGACAACTTAACCTGCGGAAAAACTTTTTTTTGAAAAAAATCCCTGACCGGCGGGTCAGAATTTCACCAAAAATCTGACGTTACCCTATTCACTCAAAAACGGTGCCAAACTGTTGCAAAGACTCCCCTGATACGATTGGCGGTGGATAGAGAAGGGTTTTTATCATAGGGAATAAAATCAGGCCTCGACAACTTAACCTGCGGAAAAACTTTTTTTTGAAAAAAATCCCTGACCGGCAGGTCAGAATTTCACCAAAAATCTGACCTTACCCGATTCATTCTAAAACGGTGCCAAACTGTTGCAATGACTCCCTTGATACGTTTGGCGGTGGATAGAGAAGGGTTTTTATCATAGGGAATAAAATCAGGCCTCGACAACTTAACCTGCGGAAAAACTTTTTTTTGAAAGAAATCCCTGACCGGCGGGTCAGAATTTCACCAAAAATCTGACGTTACCCGATTCACTCAAAAATGGTGCCAAACTGTTGCAAAGACTCCCCTGATACGTTTGGCGGTGGATACGGAAGGGTTTTTATCATAGGGAATAAAATCAGGCCTCGACAACTTAACCTGCAGAAAAACTTTTTTTTGAAAAAAATCCCTGACCGGCGGGTCAGAATTTCACCAAAAATCTGACGTTACCCTATTCACTCAAAAACGGTGCCAAACTGTTGCAAAGACTCCCCTGATATGTTTGACGGTGGATACAGAAGTGTTTTTATCATAGGGAATAAAATCAGGCCTCGACAACTTAACCTGCGGAAAAACTTTTTTTGAAAAAAATCCCTGACCGGCGGGTCAGAATTTCACCAAAAAACTGACGTTACCCGATTCACTCAAAAACGGTGCCAAACTGTTGCAAAGACTCCCCTGATACGTTTGGCGGTGGATACAGAAGGGTTTTTATCATAGGGAATAAAATCAGGCCTCGACAACTTAATCTGCGGGAAAAATTTTTTTTGAAAAAAATCCCTGACCGGCGGGTCAGAATTTCACCAAAAATCTGACCTTACCCGATTCAATCTAAAACGGTGCCAAACTGTTGCAATGACTCCCCTGATACGTTTGGCGGTGGATACAGAAGAGTTTTTATCATAGGGAATAAAATCAGGCCTCGACAACTTAACCTGCGGAAAAACTTTTTTTGAAAAAAATCCCTGACCGGCGGGTCAGAATTTCACCAAAAAACTGACGTTACCCGATTCACTCAAAAACGGTGCCAAACTGTTGCAAAGACTCCCCTGATACGTTTGGCGGTGGATACAGAAGGGTTTTTATCATAGGGTATAAAATCAGGCCTCGACAACTTAATCTGCGGAAAAAATTTTTTTGAAAAAAATCCCTGACCGGCGGGTCAGAATTTCACCAAAAATCTGACCTTACCCGATTCATTCTAAAACGGTGCCAAACTGTTGCAATGACTCCCTTGATACGTTTGGCGGTGGATAGAGAAGGGTTTTTATCATAGGGAATAAAATCAGGCCTCGACAACTTAACCTGCGGAAAAACTTTTTTTTGAAAAAAATCCCTGACCGGCGGGTCAGAATTTCACCAAAAATCTGACGTTACCCGATTCACTCAAAAACGGTGCCAAACTGTTGCAAAGACTCCCCTGATATGTTTGACGGTGGATACAGAAGTGTTTTTATCATAGGGAATAAAATCAGGCCTCGACAACTTAACATGTGGAAAAACTTTTTTTTGAAAAAAATCCCTGACCGGCGGGTCAGAATTTCACCAAAAATCTGACGTTACCCGATTCACTCAAAAACGGTGCCAAACTGTTGCAAAGACTCCCCTGATACGTTTGGCGGTGGATACAGAAGAGTTTTTATCATAGGGAATAAAATCAGGCCTCGACAACTTAACCTGCGGAAAAACTTTTTTTGAAAAAAATCCCTGACCGGCGGGTCAGAATTTCACCAAAAAACTGACGTTACCCGATTCACTCAAAAACGGTGCCAAACTGTTGCAAAGACTCCCCTGATACGTTTGGCGGTGGATACAGAAGGGTTTTTATCATAGGGAATAAAATCAGGCCTCGACAACTTAATCTGCGGAAAAAACTTTTTTTGAAAAAAATCCCTGACCGGCGGGTCAGAATTTCACCAAAAATCTGAGGTTACCCTATTCACTCAAAAATGGTGCCAAACTGTTGCAAAGACTCCCCTGATACGTTTGGCGGTGGATACAGAAGGGTTTTTATCATAGGGAATAAAATCAGGCCTCGACAACTTAACCTGCGGAAAAACTTTTTTTTGAAAAAAATCCCTGACCGGCGGGTCAGAATTTCACCAAAAATCTGACGTTACCCTATTCACTCAAAAACGGTGCCAAACTGTTGCAAAGACTCCCCTGATACGATTGGCGGTGGATAGAGAAGGGTTTTTATCATAGGGAATAAAATCAGGCCTCGACAACTTAACCTGCAGAAAAACTTTTTTTTGAAAAAAATCCCTGACCGGCAGGTCAGAATTTCACCAAAAATCTGACCTTACCCGATTCATTCTAAAACGGTGCCAAACTGTTGCAATGACTCCCTTGATACGTTTGGCGGTGGATAGAGAAGGGTTTTTATCATAGGGAATAAAATCAGGCCTCGACAACTTAACCTGCGGAAAAACTTTTTTTTGAAAAAAATCCCTGACCGGCGGGTCAGAATTTCACCAAAAATCTGACGTTACCCGATTCACTCAAAAATGGTGCCAAACTGTTGCAAAGACTCCCCTGATACGTTTGGCGGTGGATACGGAAGGGTTTTTATCATAGGGAATAAAATCAGGCCTCGACAACTTAACCTGCAGAAAAACTTTTTTTTGAAAGAAATCCCTGACCGGCGGGTCAGAATTTCACCAAAAATCTGACGTTACCCTATTCACTCAAAAACGGTGCCAAACTGTTGCAAAGACTCCCCTGATACGTTTGGCGGTGGATAGAGAAGGGTTTTTATCATAGGGAATAAAATCAGGCCTCAACAACTTAACCTGCGGAAAAAAAATTTTTTGAAAAAAATCCCTGACCGGCGGGTCAGAATTTCACCAAAAATCTGACGTTACCCGATTCACTCAAAAACGGTGCCAAACTGTTGCAAAGACTCCCCTGATATGTTTGACGGTGGATACAGAAGTGTTTTTATCATAGGGAATAAAATCAGGCCTCGACAACTTAACATGTGGAAAAACTTTTTTTTGAAAAAAATCCCTGACCGGCGGGTCAGAATTTCACCAAAAATCTGACCTTACCCGATTCAATCTAAAACGGTGCCAAACTGTTGCAATGACTCCCCTGATACGTTTGGCGGTGGATACAGAAGAGTTTTTATCATAGGGAATAAAATCAGGCCTCGACAACTTAACCTGCGGAAAAAATTTTTTTGAAAAAAATCCCTGACCGGCGGGTCAGAATTTCACCAAAAAACTGACGTTACCCGATTCACTCAAAAACGGTGCCAAACTGTTGCAAAGACTCCCCTGATACGTTTGGCGGTGGATACAGAAGGGTTTTTATCATAGGGTATAAAATCAGGCCTCGACAACTTAATCTGCGGAAAAAAATTTTTTTGAAAAAAATCCCTGACCGGCGGGTCAGAATTTCACCAAAAATCTGACATTACCCGATTCATTCTAAAACGGTGCCAAACTGTTGCAATGACTCCCTTGATACGTTTGGCGGTGGATAGAGAAGGGTTTTTATCATAGGGAATAAAATCAGGCCTCGACAACTAAACCTGCGGAAAAACTTTTTTTGAAAAAAATCTCTGACCGGCTGACGTTACCCGATTCACTCACAAATGCTGCCAAACTGTTGCAAAGACTCCCCTGATACGTTTGGCGGTGGATACAGAAGGGTTTTTATCATAGGGAATAAAATTTGGCATCGACAACTTAACCTGCGGAAAAACTTTTTTTTGAAAAAAATCCCTGACCGGCGGGTCAGAATTTCACCAAAAATCTGACGTTACCCGATTCACTCAAAAACGGTGCCAAACTGTTGCAAGGACTCCCCTGATACGTTTGGTGGTGCATACAGAAGGGTTTTTATCATAGGGAATAAAATCAGGCCTCGACAACTTAACCTGCGGAAAAACTTTTTTTTGAAAAAAATCCCTGACCGGCGGGTCAGAATTTCACCAAAAATCTGACGTTACCCGATTCACTCAAAAACGGTGCCAAACTGTTGCAAAGACTCCCCTGATACCTTTGGCGGTGGATACAGAAGGGTTTTTATCATAGGGACTAAAATCAGGCCTCGACAACTTAACCTGCGGAAAAACTTTTTTTTGAAAAAAATCCCTGACCGGCGGGTCAGAATTTCACCAAAAATCTGACGTTACCCTATTCACTCAAAAACGGTGCCAAACTGTTGCAAAGACTCCCCTGATACGTTTGGCGGTGGATAGAGAAGGGTTTTTATCATAGGGAATTAAATCAGGCCTCGACAACTAAACCTGCGGAAAAACTTTTTTTTGAAAAAAATCCCTGACCGGCTGACGTTACCCGATTCACTCAGAAATGCTGCCAAACTGTTGCAAAGACTCCCCTGATACGTTTGGCGGTGGATACAGAAGGGTTTTTATCATAGGGAATAAAATTTGGCATCGACAACTTAACCTGCGGAAAAACTTTTTTTTGAAAAAAATCCCTGACCGGCGGGTCAGAATTTCACCAAAAATCTGACCTTACCCGATTCACTCAAAAACGTTGCCAAACTGTTGCAAAGACTCCCCTGATACGATTGGCGGTGGATAGAGAAGGGTTTTTATCATAGGGAATAAAATCAGGCCTCAACAACTTAACCTGCGAAAAAACTTTTTTTTAAAAGAAATCCCTGACCGGCGGGTCAGAATTTCACCAAAAATCTGACGTTACCCTATTCACTCAAAAACGGTGCCAAACTGTTGCAAAGACTCCCCTGATACGTTTGGCGGTGGATAGAGAAGGGTTTTTATCATAGGGAATAAAATCAGGCCTCAACAACTTAACCTGCGAAAAAACTTTTTTTTAAAAAAAATCCCTGACTGGCGGGTCAGAATTTCACCAAAAATCTGACGTTACCCGATTCACTCAAAAACAGTGCCAAACTGTTGCAAAGACTCCCCTGATATGATTGACGGTGGATACAGAAGTGTTTTTATCATAGGGAATAAAATCAGGCCTCGACAACTTAACCTGCGGAAAAACTTTTTTTGAAAAAAATCCCTGACCGGCGGGTCAGAATTTCACCAAAAAACTGACGTTACCCGATTCACTCAAAAACGGTGCCAAACTGTTGCAAAGACTCCCCTGATACGTTTGGCGGTGGATACAGAAGGGTTTTTATCATAGGGAATAAAATCAGGCCTCGACAACTTAATCTGCGGAAAAAACTTTTTTTGAAAAAAACCCCTGACCGGCGGGTCAGAATTTCACCAAAAATCTGAGGTTACCCTATTCACTCAAAAATGGTGCCAAACTGTTGCAAAGACTCCCCTGATGCGTTTGGCGGTGGATACAGAAGGGTTTTTATCATAGGGAATAAAATCAGGCCTCGACAACTTAACCTGCGGAAAAACTTTTTTTTGAAAAAAATCCCTGACCGGCGGGTCAGAATTTCACCAAAAATCTGACGTTACCCTATTCACTCAAAAACGGTGCCAAACTGTTGCAAAGACTCCCCTGATACGATTGGCGGTGGATAGAGAAGGGTTTTTATCATAGGGAATAAAATCAGGCCTCGACAACTTAACCTGCGGAAAAACTTTTTTTGAAAAAAATCCCTGACCGGCGGGTCAGAATTTCACCAAAAATCTGACGTTACCCGATTCACTCAAAAATGGTGCCAAACTGTTGCAAAGACTCCCCTGATACGTTTGGCGGTGCATACGGAAGGGTTTTTATCATAGGGAATAAAATCAGGCCTCGACAACTTAACCTGCGGAAAAACTTTTTTTTGAAAGAAATCCCTGACCGGCGGGTCAGAATTTCACCAAAAATCTGACGTTACCCTATTCACTCAAAAACGGTGCCAAACTGTTGCAAAGACTCCCCTGATACGTTTGGCGGTGGATAGAGAAGGGTTTTTATCATAGGGAATAAAATCAGGCCTCAACAACTTAACCTGCGAAAAAACTTTTTTTAAAAAAAAATCTCTGACTGGCGGGTCAGAATTTCACCAAAAATCTGACGTTACCCGATTCACTCAAAAACAGTGCCAAACTGTTGCAAAGACTCCCCTGATATGTTTGACGGTGGATACAGAAGTGTTTTTATCATAGGAAATAAAATCAGGCCTCGACAACTTAACATGTGGAAAAACTTTTTTTTGAAAAAAATCCCTGACCGGCGGGTCAGAATTTCACCAAAAATCTGACGTTACCCGATTCACTCAAAAACGGTGCCAAACTGTTGCAAAGACTCCCCTGATACGTTTGGCGGTGGATAGAGAAGGGTTTTTATCATAGGGAATAAAATCAGGCCTCGACCACTTAACCTGCGGAAAAACTTTTTTTTGAAAAAAATCCCTGACCGGCGGGTCAGAATTTCACCAAAAATCTGACGTTACCCGATTCACTCAAAAACGGTGCCAAACTGTTGCAAGGACTCCCCTGATACGTTTGACGGTGGATAGAGAAGTGTTTTTATCATAGGGAATAAAATCAGGCCTCGACAACTTAACCTGCGGAAAAACTTTTTTTGAAAAAAATCCCTGACCGGCGGGTCAGAATTTCACCAAAAAACTGACGTTACCCGATTCACTCAAAAACGGTGCCAAACTGTTGCAAAGACTCCCCTGATACGTTTGGCGGTGGATACAGAAGGGTTTTTATCATAGGGAATAAAATCAGGCCTCGACAACCTAATCTGCGGAAAAAACTTTTTTTGAAAAAAATCCCTGACCGGCGGGTCAGAATTTCACCAAAAATCTGAGGTTACCCTATTCACTCAAAAATGGTGCCAAACTGTTGCAAAGACTCCCCTGATACGTTTGGCGGTGGATACAGAAGGGTTTTTATCATAGGGAATAAAATCAGGCCTCGACAACTTAACCTGCGGAAAAACTTTTTTTTTGAAAAAAATCCCTGACCGGCGGGTCAGAATTTCACCAAAAATCTGACGTTACCCTATTCACTCAAAAACGGTGCCAAACTGTTGCAAAGACTCCCCTGATACGATTGGCGGTGGATAGAGAAGGGTTTTTATCATAGGGAATAAAATCAGGCCTCGACAACTTAACCTGCGGAAAAACTTTTTTTGAAAAAAATCCCTGACCGGCGGGTCAGAATTTCACCAAAAATCTGACGTTACCCGATTCACTCAAAAATGGTGCCAAACTGTTGCAAAGACTCCCCTGATACGTTTGGCGGTGGATACGGAAGGGTTTTTATCATAGGGAATAAAATCAGGCCTCGACAACTTAACCTGCGGAAAAACTTTTTTTTGAAAGAAATCCCTGACCGGCGGGTCAGAATTTCACCAAAAATCTGACGTTACCCTATTCACTCAAAAACGGTGCCAAACTGTTGCAAAGACTCCCCTGATATGTTTGGCGGTGGATAGAGAAGGGTTTTTATCATAGGGAATAAAATCAGGCCTCAACAACCTAACCTGCGAAAAAACTTTTTTAAAAAAAAAATCCCTGACCGGCGGGTCAGAATTTCACCAAAAATCTGACGTTACCCGATTCACTCAAAAACGGTGCCAAACTGTTGCAAAGACTCCCCTGATACGTTTGGTGGTGGATACAGAAGAGTTTTTATCATAGGGAATAAAATCAGGCCTCGACAACTTAACCTGCGGAAAAACTTTTTTTGAAAAAAATCCCTGACCGGCGGGTCAGAATTTCACCAAAAAACTGACGTTACCCGATTCACTCAAAAACGGTGCCAAACTGTTGCAAAGACTCCCCTGATACGTTTGGCGGTGGGTACAGAAGGGTTTTTATCATAGGGAATAAAATCAGGCCTCGACAACTTAATCTGCGGAAAAAGAAATTTTTTGAAAAAAATCCCTGACCGGCGGGTCAGAATTTCACCAAAAATCTGACCTTACCCGATTCATTCAAAAACGGTGCCAAACTGTTGCAATGGCTCCCCTGATACGTTTGGCGGTGGATAGAGAAGGGTTTTTATCATAGGGAATAAAATCAGGCCTCGACAACTTAACCTGCGGAAAAACTTTTTTTTGAAAAAAATCCCTGACCGGCGGGTCAGAATTTCACCAAAAATCTGACGTTACCCGATTCACTCAAAAACGGTGCCAAACTGTTGCAAGGACTCCCCTGATACGTTTGACGGTGGATACAGAAGTGTTTTTATCATAGGGAATAAAATCAGGCCTCGACAACTTAACCTGCGGAAAAACTTTTTTTGAAAAAAATCCCTGACCGGCGGGTCAGAATTTCACCAAAAAACTGACGTTACCCGATTCACTCAAAAACGGTGCCAAACTGTTGCAAAGACTCCCCTGATACGTTTGGCGGTGGATACAGAAGGGTTTTTATCATAGGGTATAAAATCAGGCCTCGACAACTTAATCTGCGAAAAAAACTTTTTTTGAAAAAAATCCCTGACCGGCGGGTCAGAATTTCACCAAAAATCTGAGGTTACCCTATTCACTCAAAAATGGTGCCAAACTGTTGCAAAGACTCCCCTGATACGTTTGGCGGTGGATACAGAAGGGTTTTTATCATAGGGAATAAAATCAGGCCTCGACAACTTAACCTGCGGAAAAACTTTCTTTTGAAAAAAATCCCTGACCGGCGGGTCAGAATTTCACCAAAAATCTGACGTTACCCTATTCACTCAAAAACGGTGCCAAACTGTTGCAAAGACTCCCCTGATACGATTGGCGGTGGATAGAGAAGGGTTTTTATCATAGGGAATTAAAATCAGGCCTCGACAACTTAACCTGCGGAAAAACTTTTTTTTGAAAAAAATCCCTGACCGGCGGGTCAGAATTTCACCAAAAATCTGACCTTACCCGACTCATTCTAAAACGGTGCCAAACTGTTGCAATGACTCCCTTGATACGTTTGGCGGTGGATAGAGAAGGGTTTTTATCATAGGGAATAAAATCAGGCCTCGACAACTTAAGCTGAGGAAAAACTTTTTTTTGAAAAAAATCCCTGACCGGCGGGTCAGAATTTCACCAAAAATCTGACGTTACCCGACTCACTCAAAAACGGTGCCAAACTGTTGCAAAGACTCCCCTGATACGTTTGGCGGTGGATACAGAAGAGTTTTTATCATAGGGAATAAAATCAGGCCTCGACAACTTAATCTGCGAAAAAAACTTTTTTTGAAAAAAATCCCTGACCGGCGGGTCAGAATTTCACCAAAAATCTGAGGTTACCCTATTCACTCAAAAATGGTGCCAAACTGTTGCAAAGACTCCCCTGATACGTTTGGCGGTGGATACAGAAGGGTTTTTATCATAGGGAATAAAATCAGGCCTCGACAACTTAACCTGCGGAAAAACTTTCTTTTGAAAAAAATCCCTGACCGGCGGGTCAGAATTTCACCAAAAATCTGACGTTACCCTATTCACTCAAAAACGGTGCCAAACTGTTGCAAAGACTCCCCTGATACGATTGGCGGTGGATAGAGAAGGGTTTTTATCATAGGGAATTAAAATCAGGCCTCGACAACTTAACCTGCGGAAAAACTTTTTTTTGAAAAAAATCCCTGACCGGCGGGTCAGAATTTCACCAAAAATCTGACCTTACCCGATTCATTCTAAAACGGTGCCAAACTGTTGCAATGACTCCCTTGATACGTTTGGCGGTGGATAGAGAAGGGTTTTTATCATAGGGAATAAAATCAGGCCTCGACAACTTAAGCTGAGGAAAAACTTTTTTTTGAAAAAAATCCCTGACCGGCGGGTCAGAATTTCACCAAAAATCTGACGTTACCCGACTCACTCAAAAACGGTGCCAAACTGTTGCAAAGACTCCCCTGATACGTTTGGCGGTGGATACAGAAGAGTTTTTATCATAGGGAATAAAATCAGGCCTCGACAACTTAAGCTGAGGAAAAACTTTTTTTTGAAAAAAATCCCTGACCGGCGGGTCAGAATTTCACCAAAAATCTGATGTTACCCTATTCACTCAAAAATGGTCCCAAACTGTTGCAAGGACTCCCCTGATACGTTTGGTGGTGGATACAGAAGGGTTTTTATCATAGGGAATAAAATCAGGCCTCGACAACTTAACCTGCGGAAAAACTTTTTTTTGAAAAAAATCCCTGACCGGCGGGTCAGAATTTCACCAAAAATCTGACGTTACCCTATTCACTCAAAAACGGTGCCAAACTGTTGCAAAGACTCCCCTGATACGATTGGCGGTGGATAGAGAATGGTTTTTATCATAGGGAATAAAATCAGGCCTCGACAACTTAACCTGCGGAAAAAACTTTTTTTTGAAAAAAATCCCTGACCAGCGGGTCAGAATTTCACCAAAAATCTGATGTTACCCTATTCACTCAAAAACGGTGCCAAACTGTTGCAAAGACTCCCCTGATACGATTGGCAGTGGATAGAGAAGGGTTTTTATCATAGGGAATAAAATCAGGCCTCGACAACTTAACCTGCGGAAAAACTTTTTTTTGAAAAAAATCCCTGACCGGCGGGTCAGAATTTCACCAAAAATCTGACCTTACCCGATTCATTCTAAAACGGTGCCAAACTGTTGCAATGACTCCCCTGATACGATTGGCGGTGGATAGAGAAGGGTTTTTATCATAGGGAATAAAATCAGGCCTCGACAACTTAACCTGCGGAAAAAACTTTTTTTTGAAAAAAATCCCTGACCGGCGAGTCAGAATTTCACCAAAAATCTGACGTTACCCTATTCACTCAAAAATGGTGCCAAACTGTTGCAAGGACTCCCCTGATACGTTTGGTGGTGGATACAGAAGGGTTTTTATCATAGGGAATAAAATCAGGCCTCGACAACTTAACCTGCGGAAAAACTTTTTTTGAAAAAAATCCCTGACCGGCGGGTCAGAATTTCACCAAAAAACTGACGTTACCCGATTCACTCAAAAACGGTGCCAAACTGTTGCAAAGACTCCCCTGATACGTTTGGCGGTGGATACAGAAGGGTTTTTATCATAGGGAATAAAATCAGGCCTCGACAACTTAATCTGCGGAAAAAACTTTTTTTGAAAAAAAAAACCTGACCGGCGGGTCAGAATTTCACCAAAAATCTGAGGTTACCCTATTCACTCAAAAATGGTGCCAAACTGTTGCAAAGACTCCCCTGATACGTTTGGCGGTGGATACAGAAGGGTTTTTATCATAGGGAATAAAATCAGGCCTCGACAACTTAACCTGCGGAAAAACTTTTTTTTGAAAAAAATCCCTGACCGGCGGGTCAGAATTTCACCAAAAATCTGACGTTACCCTATTCACTCAAAAACGGTGCCAAACTGTTGCAAAGACTCCCCTGATACGATTGGCGGTGGATAGAGAAGGGTTTTTATCATAGGGAATTAAAATCAGGCCTCGACAACTTAACCTGCGGAAAAACTTTTTTTTGAAAAAAATCCCTGACCGGCGGGTCAGAATTTCACCAAAAATCTGACCTTACCCGATTCATTCTAAAACGGTGCCAAACTGTTGCAATGACTCCCTTGATACGTTTGGCGGTGGATAGAGAAGGGTTTTTATCATAGGGAATAAAATCAGGCCTCGACAACTTAAGCTGAGGAAAAACTTTTTTTTGAAAAAAATCCCTGACCGGCGGGTCAGAATTTCACCAAAAATCTGACGTTACCCGACTCACTCAAAAACGGTGCCAAACTGTTGCAAAGACTCCCCTGATACGTTTGGCGGTGGATACAGAAGAGTTTTTATCATAGGGAATAAAATCAGGCCTCGACAACTTAAGCTGAGGAAAAACTTTTTTTTGAAAAAAATCCCTGACCGGCGGGTCAGAATTTCACCAAAAATCTGATGTTACCCTATTCACTCAAAAATGGTCCCAAACTGTTGCAAGGACTCCCCTGATACGTTTGGTGGTGGATACAGAAGGGTTTTTATCATAGGGAATAAAATCAGGCCTCGACAACTTAACCTGCGGAAAAACTTTTTTTTGAAAAAAATCCCTGACCGGCGGGTCAGAATTTCACCAAAAATCTGACGTTACCCTATTCACTCAAAAACGGTGCCAAACTGTTGCAAAGACTCCCCTGATACGATTGGCGGTGGATAGAGAATGGTTTTTATCATAGGGAATAAAATCAGGCCTCGACAACTTAACCTGCGGAAAAAACTTTTTTTTGAAAAAAATCCCTGACCAGCGGGTCAGAATTTCACCAAAAATCTGATGTTACCCTATTCACTCAAAAACGGTGCCAAACTGTTGCAAAGACTCCCCTGATACGATTGGCAGTGGATAGAGAAGGGTTTTTATCATAGGGAATAAAATCAGGCCTCGACAACTTAACCTGCGGAAAAACTTTTTTTTGAAAAAAATCCCTGACCGGCGGGTCAGAATTTCACCAAAAATCTGACCTTACCCGATTCATTCTAAAACGGTGCCAAACTGTTGCAATGACTCCCCTGATACGATTGGCGGTGGATAGAGAAGGGTTTTTATCATAGGGAATAAAATCAGGCCTCGACAACTTAAGCTGAGGAAAAACTTTTTTTTGAAAAAAATCCCTGACCGGCGAGTCAGAATTTCACCAAAAATCTGACGTTACCCGATTCACTCAAAAACGGTGCCAAACTGTTGCAAAGACTCCCCTGATACGTTTGGCGGTGGATACGGAAGGGTTTTTATCATAGGGAATAAAATCAGGCCTCGACAACTTAACCTGCGGAAAAAACTTTTTTTTGAAAAAAATCCCTGACCGGCGGGTCAGAATTTCACCAAAAATCTAATGTTACCCTATTCACTCAAAAATGGTGCCAAACTGTTGCAAGGACTCCCCTGATACGTTTGGTGGTGGATACAGAAGGGTTTTTATCATAGGGAATAAAATCAGGCCTCGACAACTTAACCTGCGGAAAAACTTTTTTTGAAAAAAATCCCTGACCGGCGGGTCAGAATTTCACCAAAAAACTGACGTTACCCGATTCACTCAAAAACGGTGCCAAACTGTTGCAAAGACTCCCCTGATACGTTTGGCGGTGGATACAGAAGGGTTTTTATCATAGGGAATAAAATCAGGCCTCGACAACTTAATCTGCGGAAAAAACTTTTTTTGAAAAAAAAAACCTGACCGGCGGGTCAGAATTTCACCAAAAATCTGAGGTTACCCTATTCACTCAAAAATGGTGCCAAACTGTTGCAAAGACTCCCCTGATACGTTTGGCGGTGGATACAGAAGGGTTTTTATCATAGGGAATAAAATCAGGCCTCGACAACTTAACCTGCGGAAAAACTTTTTTTTGAAAAAAATCCCTGACCGGCGGGTCAGAATTTCACCAAAAATCTGACGTTACCCTATTCACTCAAAAACGGTGCCAAACTGTTGCAAAGACTCCCCTGATACGATTGGCGGTGGATAGAGAAGGGTTTTTATCATAGGGAATAAAATCAGGCCTCGACAACTTAACCTGCAGAAAAACTTTTTTTTGAAAAAAATCCCTGACCGGCGGGTCAGAATTTCACCAAAAATCTGACGTTACCCGATTCACTCAAAAATGGTGCCAAACTGTTGCAAAGACTCCCCTGATACGTTTGGCGGTGGATAGAGAAGGGTTTTTATCATAGGGAATAAAATCAGGCCTCGACAACTTAACCTGCGGAAAAACTTTTTTTTGAAAAAAATCCCTGACCGGCGGGTCAGAATTTCACCAAAAATCTGACGTTACCCTATTCACTCAAAAACGGTGCCAAACTGTTGCAAAGACTCCCCTGATATGTTTGACGGTGGATACAGAAGTGTTTTTATCATAGGGAATAAAATCAGGCCTCGACAACTTAACCTGCGGAAAAACTTTTTTTGAAAAAAATCCCTGACCGGCGGGTCAGAATTTCACCAAAAAACTGACGTTACCCGATTCACTAAAAAACGGTGCCAAACTGTTGCAAAGACTCCCCTGATACGTTTGGCGGTGGATACAGAAGAGTTTTTATCATAGGGAATAAAATCAGGCCTCGACAACTTAAGCTGCAGAAAAACTTTTTTTTGAAAGAAATCCCTGACCGGCGGGTCAGAATTTCACCAAAAATCTGACGTTACCCGATTCACTCAAAAACGGTGCCAAACTGTTGCAAAGACTCCCCTGATATGTTTGACGGTGGATACAGAAGTGTTTTTATCATAGGGAATAAAATCAGGCCTCGACAACTTAACATGTGGAAAAACTTTTTTTTGAAAAAAATCCCTGACCGGCGGGTCAGAATTTCACCAAAAATCTGACGTTACCCGATTCACTCAAAAACGGTGCCAAACTGTTGCAAAGACTCCCCTGATACGTTTGGCGGTGGATAGAGAAGGGTTTTTATCATAGGGAATAAAATCAGGCCTCGACAACTTAAGCTGAGGAAAAACTTTTTTTTGAAAAAAATCCCTGACCGGCGGGTCAGAATTTCACCAAAAATCTGACGTTACCCGACTCACTCAAAAACGGTGCCAAACTGTTGCAAAGACTCCCCTGATACGTTTGGCGGTGGATACAGAAGGGTTTTTATCATAGGGAATAAAATCAGGCCTCGACAACTTAAGCTGAGGAAAAACTTTTTTTTGAAAAAAATCCCTGACCGGCGGGTCAGAATTTCACCAAAAATCTGACGTTACCCGATTCACTCAAAAACGGTGCCAAACTGTAGCAAAGACTCCCCTGATACGTTTGACGGTGGATACAGAAGTGTTTTTATCATAGGGAATAAAATCAGGCCTCGACAACTTAACATGTGGAAAAACTTTTCTTTGAAAAAAATCCCTGACCGGCGGGTCAGAATTTCACCAAAAATCTGACGTTACCCGATTCACTCAAAAACGGTGCCAAACTGTTGCAAAGACTCCCCTGATACGTTTGGCGGTGGATACAGAAGAGTTTTTATCATAGGGAATAAAATCAGGCCTCGACAACTTAAGCTGAGGAAAAACTTTTTTTTGAAAAAAATCCCTGACCGGCGGGTCAGAATTTCACCAAAAATCTGACGTTACCCGATTCACTCAAAAATGGTGCCAAACTGTTGCAAAGACTCCCCTGATACGTTTGGCGGTGGATACGGAAGGGTTTTTATCATAGGGAATAAAATCAGGCCTCGACAACTTAACCTGCGGAAAAAAACTTTTTTTTGAAAGAAATCCCTGACCGGCGGGTCAGAATTTCACCAAAAATCTGATGTTACCCTATTCACTCAAAAACGGTGCCAAACTGTTGCAAAGACTCCCCTGATACGATTGGCGGTGGATAGAGAATGGTTTTTATCATAGGGAATAAAATCAGGCCTCGACAACTTAACCTGCGGAAAAAACTTTTTTTTGAAAAAAATCCCTGACCAGCGGGTCAGAATTTCACCAAAAATCTGATGTTACCCTATTCACTCAAAAATGGTGCCAAACTGTTGCAAGGACTCCCCTGATACGTTTGGTGGTGGATACGGAAGGGTTTTTATCATAGGGAATAAAATCAGGCCTCGACAACTTAATCTGCGGAAAAAACTTTTTTTGAAAAAAATCCCTGACCGGCGGGTCAGAATTTCACCAAAAATCTGAGGTTACCCTATTCACTCAAAAATGGTGCCAAACTGTTGCAAAGACTCCCCTGATACGTTTGGCGGTGGATACAGAAGGGTTTTTATCATAGGGAATAAAATCAGGCCTCGACAACTTAACCTGCGGAAAAACTTTTTTTTGAAAAAAATCCCTGACCGGCGGGTCAGAATTTCACCAAAAATCTGACGTTACCCGATTCACTCAAAAACGGTGCCAAACTGTTGCAAAGACTCCCCTGATACGTTTGGCGGTGGATACAGAAGGGTTTTTATCATAGGGAATAAAATCAGGCCTCGACAACTTAATCTGCGGAAAAAAACTTTTTTTGAAAAAAAAAACCTGACCGGCGGGTCAGAATTTCACCAAAAATCTGAGGTTACCCTATTCACTCAAAAATGGTGCCAAACTGTTGCAAAGACTCCCCTGATACGTTTGGCGGTGGATACAGAAGGGTTTTTATCATAGGGAATAAAATCAGGCCTCGACAACTTAACCTGCGGAAAAACTTTTTTTTGAAAAAAATCCCTGACCGGCGGGTCAGAATTTCACCAAAAATCTGACGTTACCCTATTCACTCAAAAACGGTGCCAAACTGTTGCAAAGACTCCCCTGATACGATTGGCGGTGGATAGAGAAGGGTTTTTATCATAGGGAATAAAATCAGGCCTCGACAACTTAACCTGCAGAAAAACTTTTTTTTGAAAAAAAATCCCTGACCGGCAGGTCAGAATTTCACCAAAAATCTGACCTTACCCGATTCATTCTAAAACGGTGCCAAACTGTTGCAATGACTCCCTTGATACGTTTGGCGGTGGATAGAGAAGGGTTTTTATCATAGGGAATAAAATCAGGCCTCGACAACTTAACCTGCGGAAAAACTTTTTTTTGAAAAAAATCCCTGACCGGCGGGTCAGAATTTCACCAAAAATCTGACGTTACCCGATTCACTCAAAAATGGTGCCAAACTGTTGCAAAGACTCCCCTGATACGTTTGGCGGTGGATACGGAAAGGTTTTTATCATAGGGAATAAAATCAGGCCTCGACAACTTAACCTGCAGAAAAACTTTTTTTTGAAAGAAATCCCTGACCGGCGGGTCAGAATTTCACCAAAAATCTGACGTTACCCTATTCACTCAAAAACGGTGCCAAACTGTTGCAAAGACTCCCCTGATACGTTTGGCGGTGGATAGAGAAGGGTTTTTATCATAGGGAATAAAATCAGGCCTCAACAACTTAACCTGCGGAAAAACTTTTTTTTGAAAAAAATCCCTGACCGGCGGGTCAGAATTTCACCAAAAATCTGACGTTACCCTATTCACTCAAAAACGGTGCCAAACTGTTGCAAAGACTCCCCTGATATGTTTGACGGTGGATACAGAAGTGTTTTTATCATAGGGAATAAAATCAGGCCTCGACAACTTAACATGTGGGAAAACTTTTTTTTGAAAAAAATCCCTGACCGGCGGGTCAGAATTTCACCAAAAATCTGACGTTACCCGATTCACTCAAAAACGGTGCCAAACTGTTGCAAAGACTCCCCTGATATGTTTGACGGTGGATACAGAAGTGTTTTTATCATAGGGAATAAAATCAGGCCTCGACAACTTAACATGTGGAAAAACTTTTTTTTGAAAAAAATCCCTGACCGGCGGGTCAGAATTTCACCAAAAATCTGACGTTACCCTATTCACTCAAAAACGGTGCCAAACTGTTGCAAAGACTCCCCTGATACGATTGGCGGTGGATAGAGAATGGTTTTTATCATAGGGAATAAAATCAGGCCTCGACAACTTAACCTGCGGAAAAAACTTTTTTTTGAAAAAAATCCCTGACCAGCGGGTCAGAATTTCACCAAAAATCTGATGTTACCCTATTCACTCAAAAACGGTGCCAAACTGTTGCAAAGACTCCCCTGATACGATTGGCAGTGGATAGAGAAGGGTTTTTATCATAGGGAATAAAATCAGGCCTCGACAACTTAACCTGCGGAAAAACTTTTTTTTGAAAAAAATCCCTGACCGGCGGGTCAGAATTTCACCAAAAATCTGACCTTACCCGATTCATTCTAAAACGGTGCCAAACTGTTGCAATGACTCCCCTGATACGATTGGCGGTGGATAGAGAAGGGTTTTTATCATAGGGAATAAAATCAGGCCTCGACAACTTAAGCTGAGGAAAAACTTTTTTTTGAAAAAAATCCCTGACCGGCGAGTCAGAATTTCACCAAAAATCTGACGTTACCCGATTCACTCAAAAACGGTGCCAAACTGTTGCAAAGACTCCCCTGATACGTTTGGCGGTGGATACGGAAGGGTTTTTATCATAGGGAATAAAATCAGGCCTCGACAACTTAACCTGCGGAAAAAACTTTTTTTTGAAAAAAATCCCTGACCGGCGGGTCAGAATTTCACCAAAAATCTAATGTTACCCTATTCACTCAAAAATGGTGCCAAACTGTTGCAAGGACTCCCCTGATACGTTTGGTGGTGGATACAGAAGGGTTTTTATCATAGGGAATAAAATCAGGCCTCGACAACTTAACCTGCGGAAAAACTTTTTTTGAAAAAAATCCCTGACCGGCGGGTCAGAATTTCACCAAAAAACTGACGTTACCCGATTCACTCAAAAACGGTGCCAAACTGTTGCAAAGACTCCCCTGATACGTTTGGCGGTGGATACAGAAGGGTTTTTATCATAGGGAATAAAATCAGGCCTCGACAACTTAATCTGCGGAAAAAACTTTTTTTGAAAAAAAAAACCTGACCGGCGGGTCAGAATTTCACCAAAAATCTGAGGTTACCCTATTCACTCAAAAATGGTGCCAAACTGTTGCAAAGACTCCCCTGATACGTTTGGCGGTGGATACAGAAGGGTTTTTATCATAGGGAATAAAATCAGGCCTCGACAACTTAACCTGCGGAAAAACTTTTTTTTGAAAAAAATCCCTGACCGGCGGGTCAGAATTTCACCAAAAATCTGACGTTACCCTATTCACTCAAAAACGGTGCCAAACTGTTGCAAAGACTCCCCTGATACGATTGGCGGTGGATAGAGAAGGGTTTTTATCATAGGGAATAAAATCAGGCCTCGACAACTTAACCTGCAGAAAAACTTTTTTTTGAAAAAAATCCCTGACCGGCGGGTCAGAATTTCACCAAAAATCTGACGTTACCCGATTCACTCAAAAATGGTGCCAAACTGTTGCAAAGACTCCCCTGATACGTTTGGCGGTGGATACGGAAAGGTTTTTATCATAGGGAATAAAATCAGGCCTCGACAACTTAACCTGCAGAAAAACTTTTTTTTGAAAGAAATCCCTGACCGGCGGGTCAGAATTTCACCAAAAATCTGACGTTACCCTATTCACTCAAAAACGGTGCCAAACTGTTGCAAAGACTCCCCTGATACGTTTGGCGGTGGATAGAGAAGGGTTTTTATCATAGGGAATAAAATCAGGCCTCAACAACTTAACCTGCGGAAAAACTTTTTTTTGAAAAAAATCCCTGACCGGCGGGTCAGAATTTCACCAAAAATCTGACGTTACCCTATTCACTCAAAAACGGTGCCAAACTGTTGCAAAGACTCCCCTGATATGTTTGACGGTGGATACAGAAGTGTTTTTATCATAGGGAATAAAATCAGGCCTCGACAACTTAACCTGCGGAAAAACTTTTTTTGAAAAAAATCCCTGACCGGCGGGTCAGAATTTCACCAAAAAACTGACGTTACCCGATTCACTAAAAAACGGTGCCAAACTGTTGCAAAGACTCCCCTGATACGTTTGGCGGTGGATACAGAAGAGTTTTTATCATAGGGAATAAAATCAGGCCTCGACAACTTAAGCTGCAGAAAAACTTTTTTTTGAAAGAAATCCCTGACCGGCGGGTCAGAATTTCACCAAAAATCTGACGTTACCCGATTCACTCAAAAACGGTGCCAAACTGTTGCAAAGACTCCCCTGATATGTTTGACGGTGGATACAGAAGTGTTTTTATCATAGGGAATAAAATCAGGCCTCGACAACTTAACATGTGGAAAATCTTTTTTTTGAAATAAATCCCTGACCGGCGGGTCAGAATTTCACCAAAAATCTGACGTTACCCGATTCACTCAAAAACGGTGCCAAACTGTTGCAAAGACTCCCCTGATACGTTTGGCGGTGGATAGAGAAGGGTTTTTATCATAGGGAATAAAATCAGGCCTCGACAACTTAAGCTGAGGAAAAACTTTTTTTTGAAAAAAATCCCTGACCGGCGGGTCAGAATTTCACCAAAAATCTGACGTTACCCGACTCACTCAAAAACGGTGCCAAACTGTTGCAAAGACTCCCCTGATACGTTTGGCGGTGGATACAGAAGGGTTTTTATCATAGGGAATAAAATCAGGCCTCGACAACTTAAGCTGAGGAAAAACTTTTTTTTGAAAAAAATCCCTGACCGGCGGGTCAGAATTTCACCAAAAATCTGACGTTACCCGATTCACTCAAAAACGGTGCCAAACTGTAGCAAAGACTCCCCTGATACGTTTGACGGTGGATACAGAAGTGTTTTTATCATAGGGAATAAAATCAGGCCTCGACAACTTAACATGTGGAAAAACTTTTCTTTGAAAAAAATCCCTGACCGGCGGGTCAGAATTTCACCAAAAATCTGACGTTACCCGATTCACTCAAAAACGGTGCCAAACTGTTGCAAAGACTCCCCTGATACGTTTGGCGGTGGATACAGAAGAGTTTTTATCATAGGGAATAAAATCAGGCCTCGACAACTTAAGCTGAGGAAAAACTTTTTTTTGAAAAAAATCCCTGACCGGCGGGTCAGAATTTCACCAAAAATCTGACGTTACCCGATTCACTCAAAAATGGTGCCAAACTGTTGCAAAGACTCCCCTGATACGTTTGGCGGTGGATACGGAAGGGTTTTTATCATAGGGAATAAAATCAGGCCTCGACAACTTAACCTGCGGAAAAAAACTTTTTTTTGAAAGAAATCCCTGACCGGCGGGTCAGAATTTCACCAAAAATCTGATGTTACCCTATTCACTCAAAAACGGTGCCAAACTGTTGCAAAGACTCCCCTGATACGATTGGCGGTGGATAGAGAATGGTTTTTATCATAGGGAATAAAATCAGGCCTCGACAACTTAACCTGCGGAAAAAACTTTTTTTTGAAAAAAATCCCTGACCAGCGGGTCAGAATTTCACCAAAAATCTGATGTTACCCTATTCACTCAAAAATGGTGCCAAACTGTTGCAAGGACTCCCCTGATACGTTTGGTGGTGGATACGGAAGGGTTTTTATCATAGGGAATAAAATCAGGCCTCGACAACTTAATCTGCGGAAAAAACTTTTTTTGAAAAAAATCCCTGACCGGCGGGTCAGAATTTCACCAAAAATCTGAGGTTACCCTATTCACTCAAAAATGGTGCCAAACTGTTGCAAAGACTCCCCTGATACGTTTGGCGGTGGATACAGAAGGGTTTTTATCATAGGGAATAAAATCAGGCCTCGACAACTTAACCTGCGGAAAAACTTTTTTTTGAAAAAAATCCCTGACCGGCGGGTCAGAATTTCACCAAAAATCTGACGTTACCCGATTCACTCAAAAACGGTGCCAAACTGTTGCAAAGACTCCCCTGATACGTTTGGCGGTGGATACAGAAGGGTTTTTATCATAGGGAATAAAATCAGGCCTCGACAACTTAATCTGCGGAAAAAAACTTTTTTTGAAAAAAAAAACCTGACCGGCGGGTCAGAATTTCACCAAAAATCTGAGGTTACCCTATTCACTCAAAAATGGTGCCAAACTGTTGCAAAGACTCCCCTGATACGTTTGGCGGTGGATACAGAAGGGTTTTTATCATAGGGAATAAAATCAGGCCTCGACAACTTAACCTGCGGAAAAACTTTTTTTTGAAAAAAATCCCTGACCGGCGGGTCAGAATTTCACCAAAAATCTGACGTTACCCTATTCACTCAAAAACGGTGCCAAACTGTTGCAAAGACTCCCCTGATACGATTGGCGGTGGATAGAGAAGGGTTTTTATCATAGGGAATAAAATCAGGCCTCGACAACTTAACCTGCAGAAAAACTTTTTTTTGAAAAAAAATCCCTGACCGGCAGGTCAGAATTTCACCAAAAATCTGACCTTACCCGATTCATTCTAAAACGGTGCCAAACTGTTGCAATGACTCCCTTGATACGTTTGGCGGTGGATAGAGAAGGGTTTTTATCATAGGGAATAAAATCAGGCCTCGACAACTTAACCTGCGGAAAAACTTTTTTTTGAAAAAAATCCCTGACCGGCGGGTCAGAATTTCACCAAAAATCTGACGTTACCCGATTCACTCAAAAATGGTGCCAAACTGTTGCAAAGACTCCCCTGATACGTTTGGCGGTGGATACGGAAAGGTTTTTATCATAGGGAATAAAATCAGGCCTCGACAACTTAACCTGCAGAAAAACTTTTTTTTGAAAGAAATCCCTGACCGGCGGGTCAGAATTTCACCAAAAATCTGACGTTACCCTATTCACTCAAAAACGGTGCCAAACTGTTGCAAAGACTCCCCTGATACGTTTGGCGGTGGATAGAGAAGGGTTTTTATCATAGGGAATAAAATCAGGCCTCAACAACTTAACCTGCGGAAAAACTTTTTTTTGAAAAAAATCCCTGACCGGCGGGTCAGAATTTCACCAAAAATCTGACGTTACCCTATTCACTCAAAAACGGTGCCAAACTGTTGCAAAGACTCCCCTGATATGTTTGACGGTGGATACAGAAGTGTTTTTATCATAGGGAATAAAATCAGGCCTCGACAACTTAACATGTGGGAAAACTTTTTTTTGAAAAAAATCCCTGACCGGCGGGTCAGAATTTCACCAAAAATCTGACGTTACCCGATTCACTCAAAAACGGTGCCAAACTGTTGCAAAGACTCCCCTGATATGTTTGACGGTGGATACAGAAGTGTTTTTATCATAGGGAATAAAATCAGGCCTCGACAACTTAACATGTGGAAAAACTTTTTTTTGAAAAAAATCCCTGACCGGCGGGTCAGAATTTCACCAAAAATCTGACGTTACCCGATTCACTCAAAAACGGTGCCAAACTGTTGCAAAGACTCCCCTGATACGTTTGGCGGTGGATAGAGAAGGGTTTTTATCATAGGGAATAAAATCAGGCCTCGACAACTTAAGCTGAGGAAAAACTTTTTTTTGAAAAAAATCCCTGACCGGCGGGTCAGAATTTCACCAAAAACCTGACGTTACCCGACTCACTCAAAAACGGTGCCAAAATGTTGCAAAGACTCCCCTGATACGTTTGGCGGTGGATACAGAAGGGTTTTTATCATAGGGAATAAAATCAGGCCTCGACAACTTAAGCTGAGGAAAAACTTTTTTTTGAAAAAAATCCCTGACCGGCGGGTCAGAATTTCACCAAAAATCTGACGTTACCCGATTCACTCAAAAATGGTGCCAAACTGTTGCAAAGACTCCCCTGATACGTTTGGCGGTGGATACGGAAAGGTTTTTATCATAGGGAATAAAATCAGGCCTCGACAACTTAACCTGCAGAAAAACTTTTTTTTGAAAGAAATCCCTGACCGGCGGGTCAGAATTTCACCAAAAATCTGACGTTACCCTATTCACTCAAAAACGGTGCCAAACTGTTGCAAAGACTCCCCTGATACGTTTGGCGGTGGATAGAGAAGGGTTTTTATCATAGGGAATAAAATCAGGCCTCAACAACTTAACCTGCGGAAAAACTTTTTTTTGAAAAAAATCCCTGACCGGCGGGTCAGAATTTCACCAAAAATCTGACGTTACCCTATTCACTCAAAAACGGTGCCAAACTGTTGCAAAGACTCCCCTGATATGTTTGACGGTGGATACAGAAGTGTTTTTATCATAGGGAATAAAATCAGGCCTCGACAACTTAACATGTGGGAAAACTTTTTTTTGAAAAAAATCCCTGACCGGCGGGTCAGAATTTCACCAAAAATCTGACGTTACCCGATTCACTCAAAAACGGTGCCAAACTGTTGCAAAGACTCCCCTGATATGTTTGACGGTGGATACAGAAGTGTTTTTATCATAGGGAATAAAATCAGGCCTCGACAACTTAACATGTGGAAAAACTTTTTTTTGAAAAAAATCCCTGACCGGCGGGTCAGAATTTCACCAAAAATCTGACGTTACCCGATTCACTCAAAAACGGTGCCAAACTGTTGCAAAGACTCCCCTGATACGTTTGGCGGTGGATAGAGAAGGGTTTTTATCATAGGGAATAAAATCAGGCCTCGACAACTTAAGCTGAGGAAAAACTTTTTTTAAAAAAAAATCCCTGACCGGCGGGTCAGAATTTCACCAAAAATCTGACGTTACCCGACTCACTCAAAAACGGTGCCAAAATGTTGCAAAGACTCCCCTGATACGTTTGGCGGTGGATACAGAAGGGTTTTTATCATAGGGAATAAAATCAGGCCTCGACAACTTAAGCTGAGGAAAAACTTTTTTTTGAAAAAAATCCCTGACCGGCGGGTCAGAATTTCACCAAAAATCTGACGTTACCCGATTCACTCAAAAACGGTGCCAAACTGTAGCAAAGACTCCCCTGATACGTTTGGCGGTGGATAGAGAAGGGTTTTTATCATAGGGAATAAAATCAGGCCTCAACAACTTAACCTGCGGAAAAACTTTTTTTTGAAAAAAATCCCTGACCGGCGGGTCAGAATTTCACCAAAAATCTGACGTTACCCTATTCACTCAAAAACGGTGCCAAACTGTTGCAAAGACTCCCCTGATATGTTTGACGGTGGATACAGAAGTGTTTTTATCATAGGGAATAAAATCAGGCCTCGACAACTTAACATGTGGGAAAACTTTTTTTTGAAAAAAATCCCTGACCGGCGGGTCAGAATTTCATCAAAAATCTGACGTTACCCGATTCACTCAAAAACGGTGCCAAACTGTTGCAAAGACTCCCCTGATACGTTTGGCGGTGGATACAGAAGAGTTTTTATCATAGGGAATAAAATCAGGCCTCGACAACTTAACCTGCGGAAAAACTTTTTTTGAAAAAAATCCCTGACCGGCGGGTCAGAATTTCACCAAAAAACTGACGTTACCCGATTCACTAAAAAACGGTGCCAAACTGTTGCAAAGACTCCCCTGATACGTTTGGCGGTGGATACAGAAGAGTTTTTATCATAGGGAATAAAATCAGGCCTCGACAACTTAAGCTGCAGAAAAACTTTTTTTTGAAAGAAATCCCTGACCGGCGGGTCAGAATTTCACCAAAAATCTGACGTTACCCGATTCACTCAAAAACGGTGCCAAACTGTTGCAAAGACTCCCCTGATATGTTTGACGGTGGATACAGAAGTGTTTTTATCATAGGGAATAAAATCAGGCCTCGACAACTTAACATGTGGAAAAACTTTTTTTTGAAAAAAATCCCTGACCGGCGGGTCAGAATTTCACCAAAAATCTGACGTTACCCGATTCACTCAAAAACGGTGCCAAACTGTTGCAAAGACTCCCCTGATACGTTTGGCGGTGGATAGAGAAGGGTTTTTATCATAGGGAATAAAATCAGGCCTCGACAACTTAAGCTGAGGAAAAACTTTTTTTTGAAAAAAATCCCTGACCGGTGGGTCAGAATTTCACCAAAAATCTGACGTTACCCGACTCACTCAAAAACGGTGCCAAAATGTTGCAAAGACTCCCCTGATACGTTTGGCGGTGGATACAGAAGGGTTTTTATCATAGGGAATAAAATCAGGCCTCGACAACTTAAGCTGAGGAAAAACTTTTTTTTGAAAAAAATCCCTGACCGGCGGGTCAGAATTTCACCAAAAATCTGACGTTACCCGATTCACTCAAAAACGGTGCCAAACTGTAGCAAAGACTCCCCTGATACGTTTGACGGTGGATACAGAAGTGTTTTTATCATAGGGAATAAAATCAGGCCTCGACAACTTAACATGTGGAAAAACTTTTTTTTGAAAAAAATCCCTGACCGGCGGGTCAGAATTTCACCAAAAATCTGACGTTACCCGATTCACTCAAAAACGGTGCCAAACTGTTGCAAAGACTCCCCTGATACGTTTGGCGGTGGATAGAGAAGGGTTTTTATCATAGGGAATAAAATCAGGCCTCGACAACTTAAGCTGAGGAAAAACTTTTTTTTGAAAAAAATCCCTGACCGGCGGGTCAGAATTTCACCAAAAATCTGACGTTACCCGACTCACTCAAAAACGGTGCCAAAATGTTGCAAAGACTCCCCTGATACGTTTGGCGGTGGATACAGAAGGGTTTTTATCATAGGGAATAAAATCAGGCCTCGACAACTTAAGCTGAGGAAAAACTTTTTTTTGAAAAAAATCCCTGACCGGCGGGTCAGAATTTCACCAAAAATCTGACGTTACCCGATTCACTCAAAAACGGTGCCAAACTGTAGCAAAGACTCCCCTGATACGTTTGGCGGTGGATAGAGAAGGGTTTTTATCATAGGGAATAAAATCAGGCCTCAACAACTTAACCTGCGGAAAAACTTTTTTTTGAAAAAAATCCCTGACCGGCGGGTCAGAATTTCACCAAAAATCTGACGTTACCCTATTCACTCAAAAACGGTGCCAAACTGTTGCAAAGACTCCCCTGATATGTTTGACGGTGGATACAGAAGTGTTTTTATCATAGGGAATAAAATCAGGCCTCGACAACTTAACATGTGGGAAAACCTTTTTTGAAAAAAATCCCTGACCGGCGGGTCAGAATTTCATCAAAAATCTGACGTTACCCGATTCACTCAAAAACGGTGCCAAACTGTTGCAAAGACTCCCCTGATACGTTTGGCGGTGGATACAGAAGAGTTTTTATCATAGGGAATAAAATCAGGCCTCGACAACTTAACCTGCGGAAAAACTTTTTTTGAAAAAAATCCCTGACCGGCGGGTCAGAATTTCACCAAAAAACTGACGTTACCCGATTCACTAAAAAACGGTGCCAAACTGTTGCAAAGACTCCCCTGATACGTTTGGCGGTGGATACAGAAGAGTTTTTATCATAGGGAATAAAATCAGGCCTCGACAACTTAAGCTGCAGAAAAACTTTTTTTTGAAAGAAATCCCTGACCGGCGGGTCAGAATTTCACCAAAAATCTGACGTTACCCGATTCACTCAAAAACGGTGCCAAACTGTTGCAAAGACTCCCCTGATATGTTTGACGGTGGATACAGAAGTGTTTTTATCATAGGGAATAAAATCAGGCCTCGACAACTTAACATGTGGAAAAACTTTTTTTTGAAAAAAATCCCTGACCGGCGGGTCAGAATTTCACCAAAAATCTGACGTTACCCGATTCACTCAAAAACGGTGCCAAACTGTTGCAAAGACTCCCCTGATACGTTTGGCGGTGGATAGAGAAGGGTTTTTATCATAGGGAATAAAATCAGGCCTCGACAACTTAAGCTGAGGAAAAACTTTTTTTTGAAAAAAATCCCTGACCGGCGGGTCAGAATTTCACCAAAAATCTGACGTTACCCGACTCACTCAAAAACGGTGCCAAAATGTTGCAAAGACTCCCCTGATACGTTTGGCGGTGGATACAGAAGGGTTTTTATCATAGGGAATAAAATCAGGCCTCGACAACTTAAGCTGAGGAAAAACTTTTTTTTGAAAAAAATCCCTGACCGGCGGGTCAGAATTTCACCAAAAATCTGACGTTACCCGATTCACTCAAAAACGGTGCCAAACTGTAGCAAAGACTCCCCTGATACGTTTGACGGTGGATACAGAAGTGTTTTTATCATAGGGAATAAAATCAGGCCTCGACAACTTAACATGTGGAAAAACTTTTCTTTGAAAAAAATCCCTGACCGGCGGGTCAGAATTTCACCAAAAATCTGACGTTACCCGATTCACTCAAAAACGGTGCCAAACTGTTGCAAAGACTCCCCTGATACGTTTGGCGGTGGATACAGAAGAGTTTTTATCATAGGGAATAAAATCAGGCCTCGACAACTTAAGCTGAGGAAAAACTTTTTTTTGAAAAAAATCCCTGACCGGCGGGTCAGAATTTCACCAAAAATCTGACGTTACCCTATTCACTCAAAAACGGTGCCAAACTGTTGCAAGGACTCCCCTGATACGTTTGGCGGTGGATAGAGAAGGGTTTTTATCATAGGGAATAAAATCAGGCCTCGACAACTTAACCTGCGGAAAAACTTTTTTTTGAAAAAAATCCCTGACCGGCGGGTCAGAATTTCACCAAAAATCTGACGTTACCCGATTCACTCAAAAACGGTGCCAAACTGTTGCAAAGACTCCCCTGATACGTTTGGCGGTGGATACGGAAGGGTTTTTATCATAGGGAATAAAATCAGGCCTCGACAACTTAACCTGCGGAAAAAACTTTTTTTTGAAAAAAATCCCTGACCGGCGGGTCAGAATTTCACCAAAAATCTGATGTTACCCTATTCACTCAAAAATGGTGCCAAACTGTTGCAAGGACTCCCCTGATACGTTTGGTGGTGGATACAGAAGGGTTTTTATCATAGGGAATAAAATCAGGCCTCGACAACTTAACCTGCGGAAAAACTTTTTTTGAAAAAAATCCCTGACCGGCGGGTCAGAATTTCACCAAAAAACTGACGTTACCCGATTCACTCAAAAACGGTGCCAAACTGTTGCAAAGACTCCCCTGATACGTTTGGCGGTGGATACAGAAGGGTTTTTATCATAGGGAATAAAATCAGGCCTCGACAACTTAATCTGCGGAAAAAACTTTTTTTGAAAAAAATCCCTGACCGGCGGGTCAGAATTTCACCAAAAATCTGAGGTTACCCTATTCACTCAAAAATGGTGCCAAACTGTTGCAAAGACTCCCCTGATACGTTTGGCGGTGGATACAGAAGGGTTTTTATCATAGGGAATAAAATCAGGCCTCGACAACTTAACCTGCGGAAAAACTTTTTTTTGAAAAAAATCCCTGACCGGCGGGTCAGAATTTCACCAAAAATCTGACGTTACCCTATTCACTCAAAAACGGTGCCAAACTGTTGCAAAGACTCCCCTGATACGATTGGCGGTGGATAGAGAAGGGTTTTTATCATAGGGAATAAAATCAGGCCTCGACAACTTAACCTGCAGAAAAACTTTTTTTTGAAAAAAATCCCTGACCGGCAGGTCAGAATTTCACCAAAAATCTGACCTTACCCGATTCATTCTAAAACGGTGCCAAACTGTTGCAATGACTCCCTTGATACGTTTGTCGGTGGATAGAGAAGGGTTTTTATCATAGGGAATAAAATCAGGCCTCGACAACTTAACCTGCGGAAAAACTTTTTTTTGAAAGAAATCCCTGACCGGCGGGTCAGAATTTCACCAAAAATCTGACGTTACCCTATTCACTCAAAAACGGTGCCAAACTGTTGCAAAGACTCCCCTGATATGTTTGACGGTGGATACAGAAGTGTTTTTATCATAGGGAATAAAATCAGGCCTCGACAACTTAACATGTGGGAAAACTTTTTTTTGAAAAAAATCCCTGACCGGCGGGTCAGAATTTCATCAAAAATCTGACGTTACCCGATTCACTCAAAAACGGTGCCAAACTGTTGCAAAGACTCCCCTGATACGTTTGGCGGTGGATACAGAAGAGTTTTTATCATAGGGAATAAAATCAGGCCTCGACAACTTAACCTGCGGAAAAACTTTTTTTGAAAAAAATCCCTGACCGGCGGGTCAGAATTTCACCAAAAAACTGACGTTACCCGATTCACTAAAAAACGGTGCCAAACTGTTGCAAAGACTCCCCTGATACGTTTGGCGGTGGATACAGAAGAGTTTTTATCATAGGGAATAAAATCAGGCCTCGACAACTTAAGCTGCAGAAAAACTTTTTTTTGAAAGAAATCCCTGACCGGCGGGTCAGAATTTCACCAAAAATCTGACGTTACCCGATTCACTCAAAAACGGTGCCAAACTGTTGCAAAGACTCCCCTGATATGTTTGACGGTGGATACAGAAGTGTTTTTATCATAGGGAATAAAATCAGGCCTCGACAACTTAACATGTGGAAAAACTTTTTTTTGAAAAAAATCCCTGACCGGCGGGTCAGAATTTCACCAAAAATCTGACGTTACCCGATTCACTCAAAAACGGTGCCAAACTGTTGCAAAGACTCCCCTGATACGTTTGGCGGTGGATAGAGAAGGGTTTTTATCATAGGGAATAAAATCAGGCCTCGACAACTTAAGCTGAGGAAAAACTTTTTTTTGAAAAAAATCCCTGACCGGCGGGTCAGAATTTCACCAAAAATCTGACGTTACCCGACTCACTCAAAAACGGTGCCAAAATGTTGCAAAGACTCCCCTGATACGTTTGGCGGTGGATACAGAAGGGTTTTTATCATAGGGAATAAAATCAGGCCTCGACAACTTAAGCTGAGGAAAAACTTTTTTTTGAAAAAAATCCCTGACCGGCGGGTCAGAATTTCACCAAAAATCTGACGTTACCCGATTCACTCAAAAACGGTGCCAAACTGTAGCAAAGACTCCCCTGATACGTTTGACGGTGGATACAGAAGTGTTTTTATCATAGGGAATAAAATCAGGCCTCGACAACTTAACATGTGGAAAAACTTTTCTTTGAAAAAAATCCCTGACCGGCGGGTCAGAATTTCACCAAAAATCTGACGTTACCCGATTCACTCAAAAACGGTGCCAAACTGTTGCAAAGACTCCCCTGATACGTTTGGCGGTGGATACAGAAGAGTTTTTATCATAGGGAATAAAATCAGGCCTCGACAACTTAAGCTGAGGAAAAACTTTTTTTTGAAAAAAATCCCTGACCGGCGGGTCAGAATTTCACCAAAAATCTGACGTTACCCTATTCACTCAAAAACGGTGCCAAACTGTTGCAAAGACTCCCCTGATACGATTGGCGGTGGATAGAGAATGGTTTTTATCATAGAGAATTAAAATCAGGCCTCGACAACTTAACCTGCGGAAAAACTTTTTTTTGAAAAAAATCCCTGACCGGCGGGTCAGAATTTCACCAAAAATCTGACCTTACCCGATTCATTCTAAAACGGTGCCAAACTGTTGCAATGACTCCCTTGATACGTTTGGCGGTGGATAGAGAAGGGTTTTTATCATAGGGAATAAAATCAGGCCTCGACAACTTAAGCTGAGGAAAAACTTTTTTTTGAAAAAAATCCCTGACCGGCGGGTCAGAATTTCACCAAAAATCTGACGTTACCCGATTCACTCAAAAACGGTGCCAAACTGTTGCAAAGACTCCCCTGATACGTTTGGCGGTGGATACGGAAGGGTTTTTATCATAGGGAATAAAATCAGGCCTCGACAACTTAACCTGCGGAAAAAACTTTTTTTTGAAAAAAATCCCTGACCGGCGGGTCAGAATTTCACCAAAAATCTGATGTTACCCTATTCACTCAAAAATGGTGCCAAACTGTTGCAAGGACTCCCCTGATACGTTTGGTGGTGGATACAGAAGGGTTTTTATCATAGGGAATAAAATCAGGCCTCGACAACTTAACCTGCGGAAAAACTTTTTTTGAAAAAAATCCCTGACCGGCGGGTCAGAATTTCACCAAAAAACTGACGTTACCCGATTCACTCAAAAACGGTGCCAAACTGTTGCAAAGACTCCCCTGATACGTTTGGCGGTGGATACAGAAGGGTTTTTATCATAGGGAATAAAATCAGGCCTCGACAACTTAATCTGCGGAAAAAACTTTTTTTGAAAAAAATCCCTGACCGGCGGGTCAGAATTTCACCAAAAATCTGAGGTTACCCTATTCACTCAAAAATGGTGCCAAACTGTTGCAAAGACTCCCCTGATACGTTTGGCGGTGGATACAGAAGGGTTTTTATCATAGGGAATAAAATCAGGCCTCGACAACTTAACCTGCGGAAAAACTTTTTTTTGAAAAAAATCCCTGACCGGCGGGTCAGAATTTCACCAAAAATCTGACGTTACCCTATTCACTCAAAAACGGTGCCAAACTGTTGCAAAGACTCCCCTGATACGATTGGCGGTGGATAGAGAAGGGTTTTTATCATAGGGAATAAAATCAGGCCTCGACAACTTAACCTGCAGAAAAACTTTTTTTTGAAAAAAATCCCTGACCGGCAGGTCAGAATTTCACCAAAAATCTGACCTTACCCGATTCATTCTAAAACGGTGCCAAACTGTTGCAATGACTCCCTTGATACGTTTGTCGGTGGATAGAGAAGGGTTTTTATCATAGGGAATAAAATCAGGCCTCGACAACTTAACCTGCGGAAAAACTTTTTTTTGAAAGAAATCCCTGACCGGCGGGTCAGAATTTCACCAAAAATCTGACGTTACCCGATTCACTCAAAAATGGTGCCAAACTGTTGCAAAGACTCCGCTGATACGTTTGGCGGTGGATACGGAAGGGTTTTTATCATAGGGAATAAAATCAGGCCTCGACAACTTAACCTGCAGAAAAACTTTTTTTTGAAAGAAATCCCTGACCGGCGGGTCAGAATTTCACCAAAAATCTGACGTTACCCTATTCACTCAAAAACGGTGCCAAACTGTTGCAAAGACTCCCCTGATACGTTTGGCGGTGGATAGAGAAGGGTTTTTATCATAGGGAATAAAATCAGGCCTCAACAACTTAACCTGCGGAAAAACTTTTTTTTGAAAAAAATCCCTGACCGGCGGGTCAGAATTTCACCAAAAATCTGACGTTACCCGATTCACTCAAAAACGGTGCCAAACTGTTGCAAAGACTCCCCTGATATGTTTGACGGTGGATACAGAAGTGTTTTTATCATAGGGAATAAAATCAGGCCTCGACAACTTAACATGTGGAAAAACTTTGTTTTGAAAAAAATCCCTGACCGGCGGGTCAGAATTTCATCAAAAATCTGACGTTACCCGATTCACTCAAAAACGGTGCCAAACTGTTGCAAAGACTCCCCTGATACGTTTGGCGGTGGATACAGAAGAGTTTTTATCATAGGGAATAAAATCAGGCCTCGACAACTTAACCTGCGGAAAATTTTTTTTTGAAAAAAATCCCTGACCGGCGGGTCAGAATTTCACCAAAAATCTGACGTTACCCGACTCACTCAAAAACGGTGCCAAACTGTTGCAAAGACTCCCCTGATACGTTTGGCGGTGGATACAGAAGGGTTTTTATCATAGGGAATAAAATCAGGCCTCGACAACTTAAGCTGAGGAAAAACTTTTTTTTGAAAAAAATCCCTGACCGGTGGGTCAGAATTTCACCAAAAAACTGACGTTACCCGATTCACTCAAAAACGGTGCCAAACTGTTGCAAAGACTCCCCTGATACGTTTGGCGGTGGATACAGAAGGGTTTTTATCATAGGGAATAAAATCAGGCCTCGACAACTTAATCTGCGGAAAAAACTTTTTTTGAAAAAAATCCCTGACCGGCGGGTCAGAATTTCACCAAAAATCTGAGGTTACCCTATTCACTCAAAAATGGTGCCAAACTGTTGCAAAGACTCCCCTGATACGTTTGGCGGTGGATAGAGAATGGTTTTTATCATAGGGAATAAAATCAGGCCTCGACAACTTAACCTGCGGAAAAACTTTTTTTTGAAAAAAATCCCTGACCGGCGGGTCAGAATTTCACCAAAAATCTGACGTTACCCTATTCACTCAAAAACGGTGCCAAACTGTTGCAAAGACTCCCCTGATACGATTGGCGGTGGATAGAGAAGGGTTTTTATCATAGGGAATAAAATCAGGCCTCGACAACTTAACCTGCGGAAAAACTTTTTTTTGAAAAAAATCCCTGACCGGCGGGTCAGAATTTCACCAAAAATCTGACGTTACCCGATTCACTCAAAAATGGTGCCAAACTGTTGCAAAGACTCCCCTGATACGTTTGGCGGTGGATACAGAAGGGTTTTTATCATAGGGAATAAAATCAGGCCTCGACAACTTAACCTGCGGAAAAACTTTTTTTTGAAAAAAATCCCTGACCGGCGGGTCAGAATTTCACCAAAAATCTGACGTTACCCTATTCACTCAAAAACGGTGCCAAACTGTTGCAAAGACTCCCCTGATACGATTGGCGGTGGATAGAGAATGGTTTTTATCATAGGGAATAAAATCAGGCCTCGACAACTTAACCTGCGGAAAAAACTTTTTTTTGAAAAAAATCCCTGACCAGCGGGTCAGAATTTCACCAAAAATCTGATGTTACCCTATTCACTCAAAAATGGTGCCAAACTGTTGCAAGGACTCCCATGATACGTTTGGTGGTGGATACAGAAGGGTTTTTATCATAGGGAATAAAATCAGGCCTCGACAACTTAACCTGCGGAAAAACTTTTTTTGAAAAAAATCCCTGACCGGCGGGTCAGAATTTCACCAAAAAACTGACGTTACCCGATTCACTCAAAAACGGTGCCAAACTCTTGCAAAGACTCCCCTGATACGTTTGGCGGTGGATACAGAAGGGTTTTTATCATAGGGAATAAAATCAGGCCTCGACAACTTAATCTGCGGAAAAACCTTTTTTTGGAAAAAATCCCTGACCGGCGGGTCAGAATTTCACCAAAAATCTGAGGTTACCCTATTCACTCAAAAATGGTGCCAAACTGTTGCAAAGACTCCCCTGATACGTTTGGCGGTGGATACAGAAGGGTTTTTATCATAGGGAATAAAATCAGGCCTCGACAACTTAACCTGCGGAAAAACTTTTTTTTGAAAAAAATCCCTGACCGGCGGGTCAGAATTTCACCAAAAATCTGACGTTACCCTATTCACTCAAAAACGGTGCCAAACTGTTGCAAAGACTCCCCTGATACGATTGGCAGTGGATAGAGAAGGGTTTTTATCATAGGGAATAAAATCAGGCCTCGACAACTTAAGCTGCGGAAAAACTTTTTTTTGAAAAAAATCCCTGACCGGCGGGTCAGAATTTCACCAAAAATCTGACCTTACCCGATTCATTCTAAAACGGTGCCAAACTGTTGCAATGACTCCCTTGATACGTTTGGCGGTGGATAGAGAAGGGTTTTTATCATAGGGAATAAAATCAGGCCTCGACAACTTAACCTGCGGAAAAAACTTTTTTTTGAAAAAAATCCCTGACCAGCGGGTCAGAATTTCACCAAAAATCTGACGTTACCCGATTCACTCAAAAATGGTGCCAAACTGTTGCAAAGACTCCCCTGATACGTTTGGCGGTGGATACGGAAGGGTTTTTATCATAGGGAATAAAATCAGGCCTCGACAACTTAACCTGCAGAAAAACTTTTTTTTGAAAGAAATCCCTGACCGGCGGGTCAGAATTTCACCAAAAATCTGACGTTACCCGATTCACTCAAAAACGGTGCCAAACTGTTGCAAAGACTCCCCTGATACGTTTGGCGGTGGATAGAGAAGGGTTTTTATCATAGGGAATAAAATCAGGCCTCAACAACTTAACCTGCGGAAAAAACTTTTTTTGAAAAAAATCCCTGACCGGCGGGTCAGAATTTCACCAAAAAACTGACGTTACCCGATTCACTCAAAAACGGTGCCAAACTGTTGCAAAGACTCCCCTGATACGTTTGGCGGTGGATACAGAAGGGTTTTTATCATAGGGAATAAAATCAGGCCTCGACAACTTAATCTGCGGAAAAAACTTTTTTTGAAAAAAATCCCTGACCGGCGGGTCAGAATTTCACCAAAAATCTGAGGTTACCCTATTCACTCAAAAATGGTGCCAAACTGTTGCAAAGACTCCCCTGATACGTTTGGCGGTGGATACAGAAGGGTTTTTATCATAGGGAATAAAATCAGGCCTCGACAACTTAACCTGCGGAAAAACTTTTTTTTGAAAAAAATCCCTGACCGGCGGGTCAGAATTTCACCAAAAATCTGACGTTACCCTATTCACTCAAAAACGGTGCCAAACTGTTGCAAAGACTCCCCTGATACGATTGGCGGTGGATAGAGAAGGGTTTTTATCATAGGGAATAAAATCAGGCCTCGACAACTTAACCTGCGGAAAAACTTTTTTTTGAAAAAAATCCCTGACCGGCGGGTCAGAATTTCACCAAAAATCTGACCTTACCCGATTCATTCTAAAACGGTGCCAAACTGTTGCAATGACTCCCTTGATACGTTTGGCGGTGGATAGAGAAGGGTTTTTATCATAGGGAATAAAATCAGGCCTGGACAACTTAACCTGCGGAAAAACTTTTTTTTGAAAAAAATCCCTGACCGGCGGGTCAGAATTTCACCAAAAATCTAATGTTACCCTATTCACTCAAAAATGGTGCCAAACTGTTGCAAGGACTCCCCTGATACGTTTGGTGGTGGATACAGAAGGGTTTTTATCATAGGGAATAAAATCAGGCCTCGACAACTTAACCTGCGGAAACACTTTTTTTGAAAAAAATCCCTGACCGGCGGGTCAGAATTTCACCAAAAATCTGACGTTACCCTATTCACTCAAAAACGGTGCCAAACTGTTGCAAAGACTCCCCTGATACGATTGGCGGTGGATAGAGAAGGGTTTTTATCATAGGGAATAAAATCAGGCCTCGACAACTTAACCTGCAGAAAAACTTTTTTTTGAAAAAAATCCCTGACCGGCAGGTCAGAATTTCACCAAAAATCTGACCTTACCCGATTCATTCTAAAACGGTGCCAAACTGTTGCAATGACTCCCTTGATACGTTTGGCGGTGGATAGAGAAGGGTTTTTATCATAGGGAATAAAATCAGGCCTCGACAACTTAACCTGCGGAAAAACTTTTTTTTGAAAAAAATCCCTGACCGGCGGGTCAGAATTTCACCAAAAATCTGACGTTACCCGATTCACTCAAAAATGGTGCCAAACTGTTGCAAAGACTCCCCTGATACGTTTGGCGGTGGATACGGAAAGGTTTTTATCATAGGGAATAAAATCAGGCCTCGACAACTTAACCTGCAGAAAAACTTTTTTTTGAAAGAAATCCCTGACCGGCGGGTCAGAATTTCACCAAAAATCTGACGTTACCCTATTCACTCAAAAACGGTGCCAAACTGTTGCAAAGACTCCCCTGATATGTTTGACGGTGGATACAGAAGTGTTTTTATCATAGGGAATAAAATCAGGCCTCGACAACTTAACATGTGGAAAAACTTTTTTTTGAAAAAAATCCCTGACCGGCGGGTCAGAATTTCATCAAAAATCTGACGTTACCCGATTCACTCAAAAACGGTGCCAAACTGTTGCAAAGACTCCCCTGATACGTTTGGCGGTGGATACAGAAGAGTTTTTATCATAGGGAATAAAATCAGGCCTCGACAACTTAAGCTGCAGAAAAACTTTTTTTTGAAAGAAATCCCTGACCGGCGGGTCAGAATTTCACCAAAAATCTGACGTTACCCGATTCACTCAAAAACGGTGCCAAACTGTTGCAAAGACTCCCCTGATATGTTTGACGGTGGATACAGAAGTGTTTTTATCATAGGGAATAAAATCAGGCCTCGACAACTTAACATGTGGAAAAACTTTTTTTTGAAAAAAATCCCTGACCGGCAGGTCAGAATTTCACCAAAAATCTGACGTTACCCGATTCACTCAAAAACGGTGCCAAACTGTTGCAAAGACTCCCCTGATACGTTTGGCGGTGGATAGAGAAGGGTTTTTATCATAGGGAATAAAATCAGGCCTCGACAACTTAAGCTGAGGAAAAACTTTTTTTTGAAAAAAATCCCTGACCGGCGGGTCAGAATTTCACCAAAAATCTGACGTTACCCGACTCACTCAAAAACGGTGCCAAACTGTTGCAAAGACTCCCCTGATACGTTTGGCGGTGGATACAGAAGGGTTTTTATCATAGGGAATAAAATCAGGCCTCAACAACTTAAGCTGAGGAAAAACTTTTTTTTGAAAAAAATCCCTGACCGGCGGGTCAGAATTTCACCAAAAAACTGACGTTACCCGATTCACTCAAAAACGGTGCCAAACTTTAGCAAAGACTCCCCTGATACGTTTGACGGTGGATACAGAAGTGTTTTTATCATAGGGAATAAAATCAGGCCTCGACAACTTAACATGTGGAAAAACTTTTCTTTGAAAAAAATCCCTGACCGGCGGGTCAGAATTTCACCAAAAATCTGACGTTACCCGATTCACTCAAAAACGGTGCCAAACTGTTGCAAAGACTCCCCTGATACGTTTGGCGGTGGATACAGAAGAGTTTTTATCATAGGGAATAAAATCAGGCCTCGACAACTTAAGCTGAGGAAAAACTTTTTTTTGAAAAAAATCCCTGACCGGCGGGTCAGAATTTCACCAAAAATCTGACGTTACCCGACTCACTCAAAAACGGTGCCAAACTGTTGCAAAGACTCCCCTGATACGTTTGGCGGTGGATACAGAAGGGTTTTTATCATAGGGAATAAAATCAGGCCTCAACAACTTAAGCTGAGGAAAAACTTTTTTTTGAAAAAAATCCCTGACCGGCGGGTCAGAATTTCACCAAAAATCTGACCTTACCCGATTCATTCTAAAACGGTGCCAAACTGTTGCAATGACTCCCTTGATACGTTTGGCGGTGGATAGAGAAGGGTTTTTATCATAGGGAATAAAATCAGGCCTCGACAACTTAACCTGCGGAAAAACTTTTTTTTGAAAAAAATCCCTGACCGGCGGGTCAGAATTTCACCAAAAATCTGACGTTACCCGATTCACTCAAAAATGGTGCCAAACTGTTGCAAAGACTCCCCTGATACGTTTGGCGGTGGATACGGAAAGGTTTTTATCATAGGGAATAAAATCAGGCCTCGACAACTTAACCTGCAGAAAAACTTTTTTTTGAAAGAAATCCCTGACCGGCGGGTCAGAATTTCACCAAAAATCTGACGTTACCCTATTCACTCAAAAACGGTGCCAAACTGTTGCAAAGACTCCCCTGATATGTTTGACGGTGGATACAGAAGTGTTTTTATCATAGGGAATAAAATCAGGCCTCGACAACTTAACATGTGGAAAAACTTTTTTTTGAAAAAAATCCCTGACCGGCGGGTCAGAATTTCATCAAAAATCTGACGTTACCCGATTCACTCAAAAACGGTGCCAAACTGTTGCAAAGACTCCCCTGATACGTTTGGCGGTGGATACAGAAGAGTTTTTATCATAGGGAATAAAATCAGGCCTCGACAACTTAAGCTGCAGAAAAACTTTTTTTTGAAAGAAATCCCTGACCGGCGGGTCAGAATTTCACCAAAAATCTGACGTTACCCGATTCACTCAAAAACGGTGCCAAACTGTTGCAAAGACTCCCCTGATATGTTTGACGGTGGATACAGAAGTGTTTTTATCATAGGGAATAAAATCAGGCCTCGACAACTTAACATGTGGAAAAACTTTTTTTTGAAAAAAATCCCTGACCGGCAGGTCAGAATTTCACCAAAAATCTGACGTTACCCGATTCACTCAAAAACGGTGCCAAACTGTTGCAAAGACTCCCCTGATACGTTTGGCGGTGGATAGAGAAGGGTTTTTATCATAGGGAATAAAATCAGGCCTCGACAACTTAAGCTGAGGAAAAACTTTTTTTTGAAAAAAATCCCTGACCGGCGGGTCAGAATTTCACCAAAAATCTGACGTTACCCGACTCACTCAAAAACGGTGCCAAACTGTTGCAAAGACTCCCCTGATACGTTTGGCGGTGGATACAGAAGGGTTTTTATCATAGGGAATAAAATCAGGCCTCAACAACTTAAGCTGAGGAAAAACTTTTTTTTGAAAAAAATCCCTGACCGGCGGGTCAGAATTTCACCAAAAAACTGACGTTACCCGATTCACTCAAAAACGGTGCCAAACTTTAGCAAAGACTCCCCTGATACGTTTGACGGTGGATACAGAAGTGTTTTTATCATAGGGAATAAAATCAGGCCTCGACAACTTAACATGTGGAAAAACTTTTCTTTGAAAAAAATCCCTGACCGGCGGGTCAGAATTTCACCAAAAATCTGACGTTACCCGATTCACTCAAAAACGGTGCCAAACTGTTGCAAAGACTCCCCTGATACGTTTGGCGGTGGATACAGAAGAGTTTTTATCATAGGGAATAAAATCAGGCCTCGACAACTTAAGCTGAGGAAAAACTTTTTTTTGAAAAAAATCCCTGACCGGCGGGTCAGAATTTCACCAAAAATCTGACGTTACCCGATTCACTCAAAAATGGTGCCAAACTGTTGCAAAGACTCCCCTGATACGTTTGGCGGTGGATACGGAAGGGTTTTTATCATAGGGAATAAAATCAGGCCTCGACAACTTAACCTGCGGAAAAAACTTTTTTTTGAAAGAAATCCCTGACCGGCGGGTCAGAATTTCACCAAAAATCTGACGTTACCCTATTCACTCAAAAACGGTGCCAAACTGTTGCAAAGACTCCCCTGATACGATTGGCGGTGGATAGAGAATGGTTTTTATCATAGGGAATAAAATCAAGCCTCGACAACTTAATCTGCGGAAAAAACTTTTTTTGAAAAAAATCCCTGACCGGCGGGTCAGAATTTCACCAAAAATCTGAGGTTACCCTATTCACTCAAAAATGGTGCCAAACTGTTGCAAAGACTCCCCTGATACGTTTGGCGGTGGATACAGAAGGGTTTTTATCATAGGGAATAAAATCAGGCCTCGACAACTTAACCTGCGGGAAAACTTTTTTTTGAAAAAAATCCCTGACCGGCGGGTCAGAATTTCACCAAAAATCTGACGTTACCCTATTCACTCAAAAACGGTGCCAAACTGTTGCAAAGACTCCCCTGATACGATTGGCAGTGGATAGAGAAGGGTTTTTATCATAGGGAATAAAATCAGGCCTCGACAACTTAACCTGCGGAAAAACTTTTTTTTGAAAAAAATCCCTGACCGGCGGGTCAGAATTTCACCAAAAATCTGACCTTACCCGATTCATTCTAAAACGGTGCCAAACTGTTGCAATGACTCCCTTGATACGTTTGGCGGTGGATAGAGAAGGGTTTTTATCATAGGGAATAAAATCAGGCCTCGACAACTTAACCTGCGGAAAAACTTTTTTTTGAAAAAAATCCCTGACCGGCGGGTCAGAATTTCACCAAAAATCTGACGTTACCCTATTCACTCAAAAACGGTGCCAAACTGTTGCAAAGACTCCCCTGATACGTTTGGCGGTGGATAGAGAAGGGTTTTTATCATAGGGAATAAAATCAGGCCTCAACAACTTAACCTGCGGAAAAACTTTTTTTTGAAAAAAATCCCTGACCGGCGGGTCAGAATTTCACCAAAAATCTGACGTTACCCGATTCACTCAAAAACGGTGCCAAACTGTTGCAAAGACTCCCCTGATACGTTTGGCGGTGGATACAGAAGGGTTTTTATCATAGGGAATAAAATCAGACCTCGACAACTTAACCTGCGGAAAAACTTTTTTTTGAAAAAAAATCCCTGACCGGCGGGTCAGAATTTCACCAAAAATATGACGTTACCCTATTCACTCAAAAACGGTGCCAAACTGTTGCAAAGACTCCCCTGATACGATTGGCGGTGGATAGAGAAGGGTTTTTATCATAGAGAATTAAAATCAGGCCTCGACAACTTAACCTGCGGAAAAACTTTTTTTTGAAAAAAATCCCTGACCGGCGGGTCAGAATTTCACCAAAAATCTGACCTTACCCGATTCATTCTAAAACGGTGCCAAACTGTTGCAATGACTCCCTTGATACGTTTGGCGGTGGATAGAGAAGGGTTTTTATCATAGGGAATAAAATCAGGCCTCGACAACTTAAGCTGAGGAAAAACTTTTTTTTGAAAAAAATCCCTGACCGGCGGGTCAGAATTTCACCAAAAATCTGATGTTACCCTATTCACTCAAAAATGGTGCCAAACTGTTGCAAGGACTCCCCTGATACGTTTGGTGGTGGATACAGAAGGGTTTTTATCATAGGGAATAAAATCAGGCCTCGACAACTTAACCTGCGGAAAAACTTTTTTTGAAAAAAATCCCTGACCGGCGGGTCAGAATTTCACCAAAAAACTGACGTTACCCGATTCACTCAAAAACGGTGCCAAACTGTTGCAAAGACTCCCCTGATACGTTTGGCGGTGGATACAGAAGGGTTTTTATCATAGGGAATAAAATCAGGCCTCGACAACTTAATCTACGGAAAAAACTTTTTTTGAAAAAAATCCCTGACCGGCGGGTCAGAATTTCACCAAAAATCTGAGGTTACCCTATTCACTCAAAAATGGTGCCAAACTGTTGCAAAGACTCCCCTGATACGTTTGGCGGTGGATACAGAAGGGTTTTTAGCATAGGGAATAAAATCAGGCCTCGACAACTTAACCTGCGGAAAAACTTTTTTTTGAAAAAAATCCCTGACCAGCGGGTCAGAATTTCACCAAAAATCTGATGTTACCCTATTCACTCAAAAATGGTGCCAAACTGTTGCAAGGACTCCCCTGATACGTTTGGTGGTGGATACGGAAGGGTTTTTATCATAGGGAATAAAATCAGGCCTCGACAACTTAACCTGCGGAAAAACTTTTTTTGAAAAAAATCCCTGACCGGCGGGTCAGAATTTCACCAAAAAACTGACGTTACCCGATTCACTCAAAAACGGTGCCAAACTCTTGCAAAGACTCCCCTGATACGTTTGGCGGTGGATACAGAAGGGTTTTTATCATAGGGAATAAAATCAAGCCTCGACAACTTAATCTGCGGAAAAAACTTTTTTTGAAAAAAATCCCTGACCGGCGGGTCAGAATTTCACCAAAAATCTGAGGTTACCCTATTCACTCAAAAATGGTGCCAAACTGTTGCAAAGACTCCCCTGATACGTTTGGCGGTGGATACAGAAGGGTTTTTATCATAGGGAATAAAATCAGGCCTCGACAACTTAACCTGCGGAAAAACTTTTTTTTGAAAAAAATCCCTGACCGGCGGGTCAGAATTTCACCAAAAATCTGACGTTACCCTATTCACTCAAAAACGGTGCCAAACTGTTGCAAAGACTCCCCTGATACGATTGGCAGTGGATAGAGAAGGGTTTTTATCATAGGGAATAAAATCAGGCCTCGACAACTTAACCTGCGGAAAAACTTTTTTTTGAAAAAAATCCCTGACCGGCGGGTCAGAATTTCACCAAAAATCTGACCTTACCCGATTCATTCTAAAACGGTGCCAAACTGTTGCAATGACTCCCTTGATACGTTTGGCGGTGGATAGAGAAGGGTTTTTATCATAGGGAATAAAATCAGGCCTCGACAACTTAACCTGCGGAAAAAACTTTTTTTTGAAAAAAATCCCTGACCGGCGGGTCAGAATTTCACCAAAAATCTGACGTTACCCTATTCACTCAAAAACGGTGCCAAACTGTTGCAAAGACTCCCCTGATACGTTTGGCGGTGGATAGAGAAGGGTTTTTATCATAGGGAATAAAATCAGGCCTCAACAACTTAACCTGCGGAAAAACTTTTTTTTGAAAAAAATCCCTGACCGGCGGGTCAGAATTTCACCAAAAATCTGACGTTACCCGATTCACTCAAAAACGGTGCCAAACTGTTGCAAAGACTCCCCTGATACGTTTGGCGGTGGATACAGAAGGGTTTTTATCATAGGGAATAAAATCAGACCTCGACAACTTAACCTGCGGAAAAACTTTTTTTTGAAAAAAATCCCTGACCGGCGGGTCAGAATTTCACCAAAAATATGACGTTACCCTATTCACTCAAAAACGGTGCCAAACTGTTGCAAAGACTCCCCTGATACGATTGGCGGTGGATAGAGAAGGGTTTTTATCATAGAGAATTAAAATCAGGCCTCGACAACTTAACCTGCGGAAAAACTTTTTTTTGAAAAAAATCCCTGACCGGCGGGTCAGAATTTCACCAAAAATCTGACCTTACCCGATTCATTCTAAAACGGTGCCAAACTGTTGCAATGACTCCCTTGATACGTTTGGCGGTGGATAGAGAAGGGTTTTTATCATAGGGAATAAAATCAGGCCTCGACAACTTAAGCTGAGGAAAAACTTTTTTTTGAAAAAAATCCCTGACCGGCGGGTCAGAATTTCACCAAAAATCTGACGTTACCCTATTCACTCAAAAATGGTGCCAAACTGTTGCAAAGACTCCCCTGATACGTTTGGCGGTGGATACAGAAGGGTTTTTATCATAGGGAATAAAATCAGGCCTCGACAACTTAACCTGCAGAAAAACTTTTTTTTGAAAGAAATCCCTGACCGGCGGGTCAGAATTTCACCAAAAATCTGACGTTACCCTATTCACTCAAAAACGGTGCCAAACTGTTGCAAAGACTCCCCTGATACGTTTGGCAGTGGATAGAGAAGGGTTTTTATCATAGGGAATAAAATCAGGCCTCAACAACTTAACCTGCGGAAAAACTTTTTTTTGAAAAAAAATCCCTGACCGGCGGGTCAGAATTTCACCAAAAATCTGACGTTACCTGATTCACTCAATAACGGTGCCAAACTGTTGCAAAGACTCCCCTGATACGTTTGGCGGTGGATACAGAAGGGTTTTTATCATAGGGAATAAAATCAGGCCTCGACAACTTAACCTGCGGAAAAACTTTTTTTGAAAAAAATCCCTGACCGGCGGGTCAGAATTTCACCAAAAAACTGACGTTACCCTATTCACTCAAAAACGGTGCCAAACTGTTGCAAAGACTCCCCTGATACGATTGGCAGTGGATAGAGAAGGGTTTTTATCATAGGGAATAAAATCAGGCCTCGACAACTTAACCTGCGGAAAAACTTTTTTTTGAAAAAAATCCCTGACCGGCGGGTCAGAATTTCACCAAAAATCTGACCTTACCCGATTCATTCTAAAACGGTGCCAAACTGTTGCAATGACTCCCTTGATACGTTTGGCGGTGGATAGAGAAGGGTTTTTATCATAGGGAATAAAATCAGGCCTCGACAACTTAACCTGCGGAAAAAACTTTTTTTTGAAAAAAATCCCTGACCAGCGGGTCAGAATTTCACCAAAAATCTGACGTTACCCGATTCACTCAAAAATGGTGCCAAACTGTTGCAAAGACTCCCCTGATACGTTTGGCGGTGGATACGGAAGGGTTTTTATCATAGGGAATAAAATCAGGCCTCGACAACTTAACCTGCAGAAAAACTTTTTTTTGAAAGAAATCCCTGACCGGCGGGTCAGAATTTCACCAAAAATCTGACGTTACCCGATTCACTCAAAAACGGTGCCAAACTGTTGCAAAGACTCCCCTGATATGTTTGGCGGTGGATAGAGAAGGGTTTTTATCATAGGGAATAAAATCAGGCCTCAACAACTTAACCTGCGGAAAAAACTTTTTTTGAAAAAAATCCCTGACCGGCGGGTCAGAATTTCACCAAAAATCTGAGGTTACCCTATTCACTCAAAAATGGTGCCAAACTGTTGCAAAGACTCCCCTGATACGTTTGGCGGTGGATACAGAAGGGTTTTTATCATAGGGAAAAAAATCAGGCCTCGACAACTTAACCTGCGGAAAAACTTTTTTTTGAAAAAAATCCCTGACCGGCGGGTCAGAATTTCACCAAAAATATGACGTTACCCTATTCACTCAAAAACGGTGCCAAACTGTTGCAAAGACTCCCCTGATACGATTGGCAGTGGATAGAGAAGGGTTTTTATCATAGGGAATAAAATCAGGCCTCGACAACTTAACCTGCGGAAAAACTTTTTTTTTGAAAAAAATCCCTGACCGGCGGGTCAGAATTTCACCAAAAATCTGACCTTACCCGATTCATTCTAAAACGGTGCCAAACTGTTGCAATGACTCCCTTGATACGTTTGGCGGTGGATAGAGAAGGGTTTTTATCATAGGGAATAAAATCAGGCCTCGACAACTTAACCTGCGGAAAAACTTTTTTTTGAAAGAAATCCCTGACCGGCGGGTCAGAATTTCACCAAAAATCTGACGTTACCCTATTCACTCAAAAACGGTGCCAAACTGTTGCAAAGACTCCCCTGATACGTTTGGCAGTGGATAGAGAAGGGTTTTTATCATAGGGAATAAAATCAGGCCTCAACAACTTAACCTGCGGAAAAACTTTTTTTTGAAAAAAAATCCCTGACCGGCGGGTCAGAATTTCACCAAAAATCTGACGTTACCTGATTCACTCAATAACGGTGCCAAACTGTTGCAAAGACTCCCCTGATACGTTTGGCGGTGGATACAGAAGGGTTTTTATCATAGGGAATAAAATCAGGCCTCGACAACTTAACCTGCGGAAAAACTTTTTTTGAAAAAAATCCCTGACCGGCGGGTCAGAATTTCACCAAAAAACTGACGTTACCCGATTCACTCAAAAACGATGCCAAACTGTTGCAAAGACTCCCCTGATACGTTTGGCGGTGGATACAGAAGGGTTTTTATCATAGGGAATAAAATCAGGCCTCGACAACTTAATCTGCGGAAAAAACTTTTTTTGAAAAAAATCCCTGACCGGCGGGTCAGAATTTCACCAAAAATCTGAGGTTACCCTATTCACTCAAAAATGGTGCCAAACTGTTGCAAAGACTCCCCTGATACGTTTGGCGGTGGATACAGAAGGGTTTTTATCATAGGGAATAAAATCAGGCCTCGACAACTTAACCTGCGGAAAAACTTTTTTTTGAAAAAAATCCCTGACCGGCGGGTCAGAATTTCACCAGAAATCTGACGTTACCCTATTCACTCAAAAACGGTGCCAAACTGTTGCAAAGACTCCCCTGATACGTTTGGCGGTGGATACAGAAGGGTTTTTAGCATAGGGAATAAAATCAGGCCTCGACAACTTAACCTGCGGAAAAACTTTTTTTTGAAAAAAATCCCTGACCGGCGGGTCAGAATTTCACCAAAAATCTGACGTTACCCTATTCACTCAAAAACGGTGCCAAACTGTTGCAAAGACTCCCCTGATACGATTGGCGGTGGATAGAGAAGGGTTTTTATCATAGGGAATAAAATCAGGCCTCGACAACTTAACCTGCAGAAAAACTTTTTTTTGAAAAAAATCCCTGACCGGCAGGTCAGAATTTCACCAAAAATCTGACCTTACCCGATTCATTCTAAAACGGTGCCAAACTGTTGCAATGACTCCCTGGATACGTTTGTCGGTGGATAGAGAAGGGTTTTTATCATAGGGAATAAAATCAGGCCTCGACAACTTAACCTGCGGAAAAACTTTTTTTTGAAAAAAATCCCTGACCGGCGGGTCAGAATTTCACCAAAAATCTGACGTTACCCGATTCACTCAAAAATGGTGCCAAACTGTTGCAAAGACTCCCCTGATACGTTTGGCGGTGGATACGGAAGGGTTTTTATCATAGGGAATAAAATCAGGCCTCGACAACTTAACCTGCAGAAAAACTTTTTTTTGAAAGAAATCCCTGACCGGCGGGTCAGAATTTCACCAAAAATCTGACGTTACCCTATTCACTCAAAAACGGTGCCAAACTGTTGCAAAGAATCCCCTGATACGTTTGGCGGTGGATAGAGAAGGGTTTTTATCATAGGGAATAAAATCAGGCCTCAACAACTTAACCTGCGGAAAAACTTTTTTTTGAAAAAAATCCCTGACGGGCGGGTCAGAATTTCACCAAAAATCTGACGTTACCCGATTCACTCAAAAACGGTGCCAAACTGTTGCAAAGACTCCCCTGATATGTTTGACGGTGGATACAGAAGTGTTTTTATCATAGGGAATAAAATCAGGCCTCGACAACTTAACATGTGGAAAAACTTTTTTTTGAAAAAAATCCCTGACCGGCGGGTCAGAATTTCATCAAAAATCTGACGTTACCCGATTCACTCAAAAACGGTGCCAAACTGTTGCAAAGACTCCCCTGATACGTTTGGCGGTGGATACAGAAGAGTTTTTATCATAGGGAATAAAATCAGGCTTCGACAACTTAACCTGCGGAAAAAATTTTTTTGAAAAAAATCCCTGACCGGCGGGTCAGAATTTCACCAAAAAACTGACGTTACCCGATTCACTAAAAAACGGTGCCAAACTGTTGCAAAGACTCCCCTGATACGTTTGGCGGTGGATACAGAAGAGTTTTTATCATAGGGAATAAAATCAGGCCTCGACAACTTAAGCTGCAGAAAAACTTTTTTTTGAAAGAAATCCCTGACCGGCGGGTCAGAATTTCACCAAAAATCTGACGTTACCCGATTCACTCAAAAACGGTGCCAAACTGTTGCAAAGACTCCCCTGATATGTTTGACGGTGGATACAGAAGTGTTTTTATCATAGGGAATAAAATCAGGCCTCGACAACTTAACATGTGGAAAAACTTTTTTTTGAAAAAAATCCCTGACCGGCGGGTCAGAATTTCACCAAAAATCTGACGTTACCCGATTCACTCAAAAACGGTGCCAAACTGTTGCAAAGACTCCCCTGATACGTTTGGCGGTGGATAGAGAAGGGTTTTTATCATAGGGAATAAAATCAGGCCTCGACAACTTAAGCTGAGGAAAAACTTTTTTTTGAAAAAAATCCCTGACCGGCGGGTCAGAATTTCACCAAAAATCTGACGTTACCCGACTCACTCAAAAACGGTGCCAAACTGTTGCAAAGACTCCCCTGATACGTTTGGCGGTGGATACAGAAGGGTTTTTATTATAGGGAATAAAATCAGGCCTCGACAACTTAAGCTGAGGAAAAACTTTTTTTTGAAAAAAATCCCTGACCGGCGGGTCAGAATTTCACCAAAAATCTGACGTTACCCGATTCACTCAAAAACGGTGCCAAACTGTAGCAAAGACTCCCCTGATACGTTTGACGGTGGATACAGAAGTGTTTTTATCATAGGGAATAAAATCAGGCCTCGACAACTTAACATGTGGAAAAACTTTTCTTTGAAAAAAATCCCTGACCGGCGGGTCAGAATTTCACCAAAAATCTGACGTTACCCTATTCACTCAAAAATGGTGCCAAACTGTTGCAAAGACTCCCCTGATACGTTTGGCGGTGGATACAGAAGGGTTTTTATCATAGGGAATAAAATCAGGCCTCGACAACTTAACCTGCGGAAAAACTTTTTTTTGAAAAAAATCCCTGACCGGCGGGTCAGAATTTCACCAAAAATATGACGTTACCCTATTCACTCAAAAACGGTGCCAAACTGTTGCAAAGACTCCCCTGATACGATTGGCAGTGGATAGAGAAGGGTTTTTATCATAGGGAATAAAATCAGGCCTGGACAACTTAACCTGCGGAAAAACTTTTTTTTGAAAAAAATCCCTGACCGGCGGGTCAGAATTTCACCAAAAATCTGACGTTACCCGATTCACTCAAAAATGGTGCCAAACTGTTGCAAAGACTCCCCTGATACGTTTGGCGGTGGATACGGAAGGGTTTTTATCATAGGGAATAAAATCAGGCCTCGACAACTTAACCTGCAGAAAAACTTTTTTTTGAAAGAAATCCCTGACCGGCGGGTCAGAATTTCACCAAAAATCTGACGTTACCCTATTCACTCAAAAACGGTGCCAAACTGTTGCAAAGACTCCCCTGATACGTTTGGCGGTGGATAGAGAAGGGTTTTTATCATAGGGAATAAAATCAGGCCTCAACAACTTAACCTGCGGAAAAAAATTTTTTTGAAAAAAATCCCTGACCGGCGGGTCAGAATTTCACCAAAAATCTGACGTTACCCGATTCACTCAAAAACGGTGCCAAACTGTTGCAAAGACTCCCCTGATATGTTTGACGGTGGATACAGAAGTGTTTTTATCATAGGGAATAAAATCAGGCCTCGACAACTTAACATGTGGAAAAACTTTTTTTTGAAAAAAATCCCTGACCGGCGGGTCAGAATTTCACCAAAAATCTGACGTTACCCGATTCACTCAAAAACGGTGCCAAACTGTTGCAAAGACTCCCCTGATACGTTTGGCGGTGGATACAGAAGAGTTTTTATCATAGGGAATAAATTCAGGCCTCGACAACTTAACCTGCGGAAAAAAATTTTTTTGAAAAAAATCCCTGACCGGCGGGTCAGAATTTCACCAAAAATCTGACCTTACCCGATTCAATCTAAAACGGTGCCAAACTGTTGCAATGACTCCCCTGATACGTTTGGCGGTGGATACAGAAGAGTTTTTATCATAGGGAATAAAATCAGGCCTCGACAACTTAACCTGCGGAAAAACTTTTTTTGAAAAAAATCCCTGACCGGCGGGTCAGAATTTCACCAAAAAACTGACGTTACCCGATTCACTCAAAAACGGTGCCAAACTGTTGCAAAGACTCCCCTGATACGTTTGGCGGTGGATACAGAAGGGTTTTTATCATAGGGTATAAAATCAGGCCTCGACAACTTAATCTGCGGAAAAAAATTTTTTTGAAAAAAATCCCTGACCGGCGGGTCAGAATTTCACCAAAAATCTGACCTTACCCGATTCATTCTAAAACGGTGCCAAACTGTTGCAATGACTCCCTTGATACGTTTGGCGGTGGATAGAGAAGGGTTCTTATCATAGGGAATAAAATCAGGCCTCGACAACTTAACCTGCGGAAAAACTTTTTTTTGAAAAAAATCCCTGACCGGCGGGTCAGAATTTCACCAAAAATCTGACGTTACCCGATTCACTCAAAAATGGTGCCAAACTGTTGCAAAGACTCCCCTGATACGTTTGGCGGTGGATACGGAAGGGTTTTTATCATAGGGAATAAAATCAGGCCTCGACAACTTAACCTGCAGAAAAACTTTTTTTTGAAAGAAATCCCTGACCGGCGGGTCAGAATTTCACCAAAAATCTGACGTTACCCTATTCACTCAAAAACGGTGCCAAACTGTTGCAAAGACTCCCCTGATACGTTTGGCGGTGGATAGAGAAGGGTTTTTATCATAGGGAATAAAATCAGGCCTCAACAACTTAACCTGCGGAAAAAAATTTTTTTGAAAAAAATCCCTGACCGGCGGGTCAGAATTTCACCAAAAATCTGACGTTACCCGATTCACTCAAAAACGGTGCCAAACTGTTGCAAAGACTCCCCTGATATGTTTGACGGTGGATACAGAAGTTTTTTTATCATAGGGAATAAAATCAGGCCTCGACAACTTAACCTGCGGAAAAACTTTTTTTTGAAAAAAATCCCTGACCGGCGGGTCAGAATTTCACCAAAAATCTGACGTTACCCGATTCACTCAAAAACGGTGCCAAACTGTTGCAAAGACTCCCCTGATACGTTTGGCGGTGGATACGGAAGGGTTTTTATCATAGGGAATAAAATCAGGCCTCGACAACTTAACCTGCGGAAAAAACTTTTTTTGAAAAAAATCCCTGACCGGCGGGTCAGAATTTCACCAAAAATCTGACGTTACCCTATTCACTCAAAAATGGTGCCAAACTGTTGCAAGGACTCCCCTGATACGTTTGGTGGTGGATACAGAAGGGTTTTTATCATAGGGAATAAAATCAGGCCTCGACAACTTAACCGCGGAAAAACTTTTTTTGAAAAAAATCCCTGACCGGCGGGTCAGAATTTCACCAAAAAACTGACGTTACCCGATTCACTCAAAAATGGAGCCAAACTGTTGCAAAGACTCCCCTGATAATTTTGGCGGTGGATACAGAAGGGTTTTTATCATAGGGACTAAAATCAGGCCTCGACAACTTAACCTGCGGAAAAACTTTTTTTGAAAAAAAACCCTGACGGGTTAGAATTTCAGCAAAAAACTGACGTTACCCGATTCACTCAAAAACGGTGCCAAACTGTTGCAAAGACTCCCCTGATACCTTTGGCGGTGGATACAGAAGGGTTTTTATCATAGGGACTGAAATCAGGCCTCGACAACTTAACCTGCGGAAAAACTTTTTTTTGAAAAAAATCCCTGACCGGCGGGTCAGAATTTCACCAAAAATCTGACGTTACCCTATTCACTCAAAAACGGTGCCAAACTGTTGCAAAGACTCCCCTGATACGTTTGGCGGTGGATAGAGAAGGGTTTTTATCATAGGGAATTAAATCAGGCCTCGACAACTAAACCTGCGGAAAAACTTTTTTTTGAAAAAAATCCCTGACCGGCGGGTCAGAATTTCACCAAAAATCTGACGTTACCCGATTCACTCAAAAATGGTGCCAAACTGTTGCAAAGACTCCCCTGATACGTTTGGCGGTGGATACGGAAGGGTTTTTATCATAGGGAATAAAATCAGGCCTCGACAACTTAACCTGCAGAAAAACTTTTTTTTGAAAGAAATCCCTGACCGGCGGGTCAGAATTTCACCAAAAATCTGACGTTACCCTATTCACTCAAAAACGGTGCCAAACTGTTGCAAAGACTCCCCTGATACGTTTGGCGGTGGATAGAGAAGGGTTTTTATCATAGGGAATAAAATCAGGCCTCAACAACTTAACCTGCGGAAAAAATTTTTTTTGAAAAAAATCCCTGACCGGCGGGTCAGAATTTCACCAAAAATCTGACGTTACCCGATTCACTCAAAAACGGTGCCAAACTGTTGCAAAGACTCCCCTGATATGTTTGACGGTGGATACAGAAGTTTTTTTATCATAGGGAATAAAATCAGGCCTCGACAACTTAACCTGCGGAAAAACTTTTTTTTGAAAAAAATCCCTGACCGGCGGGTCAGAATTTCACCAAAAATCTGACGTTACCCGATTCACTCAAAAACGGTGCCAAACTGTTGCAAAGACTCCCCTGATACGTTTGGCGGTGGATACGGAAGGGTTTTTATCATAGGGAATAAAATCAGGCCTCGACAACTTAACCTGCGGAAAAAACTTTTTTTGAAAAAAATCCCTGACCGGCGGGTCAGAATTTCACCAAAAATCTGACGTTACCCTATTCACTCAAAAATGGTGCCAAACTGTTGCAAGGACTCCCCTGATACGTTTGGTGGTGGATACAGAAGGGTTTTTATCATAGGGAATAAAATCAGGCCTCGACAACTTAACCGCGGAAAAACTTTTTTTGAAAAAAATCCCTGACCGGCGGGTCAGAATTTCACCAAAAAACTGACGTTACCCGATTCACTCAAAAATGGAGCCAAACTGTTGCAAAGACTCCCCTGATAATTTTGGCGGTGGATACAGAAGGGTTTTTATCATAGGGACTAAAATCAGGCCTCGACAACTTAACCTGCGGAAAAACTTTTTTTGAAAAAAAACCCTGACGGGTTAGAATTTCAGCAAAAAACTGACGTTACCCGATTCACTCAAAAACGGTGCCAAACTGTTGCAAAGACTCCCCTGATACCTTTGGCGGTGGATACAGAAGGGTTTTTATCATAGGGACTGAAATCAGGCCTCGACAACTTAACCTGCGGAAAAACTTTTTTTTGAAAAAAATCCCTGACCGGCGGGTCAGAATTTCACCAAAAATCTGACGTTACCCTATTCACTCAAAAACGGTGCCAAACTGTTGCAAAGACTCCCCTGATACGTTTGGCGGTGGATAGAGAAGGGTTTTTATCATAGGGAATTAAATCAGGCCTCGACAACTTAACCTGCGGAAAAACTTTTTTTTGAAAAAAATCCCTGACCGGCGGGTCAGAATTTCACCAAAAATCTGACGTTACCCTATTCACTCAAAAACGGTGCCAAACTGTTGCAAAGACTCCCCTGATACGTTTGGCGGTGGATAGAGAAGGGTTTTTATCATAGGGAATTAAATCAGGCCTCGACAACTAAACCTGCGGAAAAACTTTTTTTTGAAAAAAATCCCTGACCGGCTGACGTTACCCGATTCACTCAGAAATGCTGCCAAACTGTTGTAAAGACTCCCCTGATATGTTTGGCGGTGGATACAGAAGGGTTTTTATCATAGGGAATAAAATTTGGCATCGACAACTTAACCTGCGGAAAAACTTTTTTTGAAAAAAATCCCTGACTGGCGGGTCAGAATTTCACCAAAAATCTGACGTTACCCGATTCACTCAAAAATGGTGCCAAACTGTTGCAAAGACTCCCCTGATACGTTTGGCGGTGGATACAGAAGGGTTTTTATCATAGGGAATAAAATTAGGCCTCGACAACTTAACCTGCGGAAAAACTATTTTTTGAAAAAAATCCCTGACCGGCGGGTCAGAATTTCACAAAAAATCTGACGTTACCCTATTCACTCAAAAACGGTGCCAAACTGTTGCAAAGACTCCCCTGATACGATTGGCAGTGGATAGAGAAGGGTTTTTATCATAGGGAATAAAATCAGGCCTCGACAACTTAACCTGCGGAAAAACTTTTTTTTGAAAAAAATCCCTGACCGGCGGGTCAGAATTTCACCAAAAATCTGACCTTACCCGATTCACTCAAAAACGGTGCCAAACTGTTGCAAAGACTCCCCTGATACGTTTGGCAGTGGATAGAGAAGGGTTTTTATCATAGGGAATAAAATCAGGCCTCGACAACTTAACATGTGGAAAAACTTTTTTTTGAAAAAAATCCCTGACCGGCGGGTCAGAATTTCACCAAAAATCTGACGTTACCCGATTCACTCAAAAACGGTGCCAAACTGTTGCAAAGACTCCCCTGATACGTTTGGCGGTGGATACAGAAGAGTTTTTATCATAGGGAATAAAATCAGGCCTCGACAACTTAACATGTGGAAAAACTTTTTTTTGAAAAAAATCCCTGACCGGCGGGTCAGAATTTCACCAAAAATCTGACGTTACCCGATTCACTCAAAAACGGTGCCAAACTGTTGCAAAGACTCCCCTGATACGTTTGGCGGTGGATACAGAAGAGTTTTTATCATAGGGAATAAAATTAGGCCTCGACAACTTAACCTGCGGAAAAACTATTTTTTGAAAAAAATCCCTGACCGGCGGGTCAGAATTTCACCAAAAATCTGACCTTACCCGATTCACTCAAAAACGGTGCCAAACTGTTGCAAAGACTCCCCTGATACGTTTGGCAGTGGATAGAGAAGGGTTTTTATCATAGGGAATTAAAATCAGGCCTCGACAACTTAACCTGCGGAAAAACTTTTTTTTGAAAAAAATCCCTGACCGGCGGGTCAGAATTTCACCAAAAATCTGACCTTACCCGATTCATTCTAAAACGGTGCCAAACTGTTGCAATGACTCCCTTGATACGTTTGGCGGTGGATAGAGAAGGGTTTTTATCATAGGGAATAAAATCAGGCCTCGACAACTTAACATGTGGAAAAACTTTTTTTTGAAAAAAATCCCTGACCGGCGGGTCAGAATTTCACCAAAAATCTGACGTTACCCGATTCACTCAAAAACGGTGCCAAACTGTTGCAAAGACTCCCCTGATACGTTTGGCGGTGGATACAGAAGAGTTTTTATCATAGGGAATAAAATCAGGCCTCGACAACTTAACCTGCGGAAAAACTTTTTTTGAAAAAAATCCCTGACCGGCGGGTCAGAATTTCACCAAAAAACTGACGTTACCCGATTCACTAAAAAACGGTGCCAAACTGTTGCAAAGACTCCCCTGATACGTTTGGCGGTGGATACAGAAGGGTTTTTATCATAGGGAATAAAATCAGGCCTCGACAACTTAATCTGCGGGAAAAAATTTTTTTGAAAAAAATCCCTGACCGGCGGGTCAGAATTTCACCAAAAATCTGACCTTACCCGATTCATTCTAAAACGGTGCCAAACTGTTGCAATGACTCCCCTGATACGTTTGGCGGTGGATACAGAAGAGTTTTTATCATAGGGAATAAAATCAGGCCTCGACAACTTAACCTGCGGAAAAACTTTTTTTGAAAAAAATCCCTGACCGGCGGGTCAGAATTTCACCAAAAAACTGACGTTACCCGATTCACTCAAAAACGGTGCCAAACTGTTGCAAAGACTCCCCTGATACGTTTGGCGGTGGATACAGAAGGGTTTTTATCATAGGGTATAAAATCAGGCCTCGACAACTTAATCTGCGGGAAAAAAATTTTTTTGAAAAAAATCCCTGACCGGCGGGTTAGAATTTCAGCAAAAAACTGACGTTACCCGATTCACTCAAAAACGGTGCCAAACTGTTGCAAAGACTCCCCTGATACCTTTGGCGGTGGATAGAGAAGGGTTTTTATCATAGGGAATTAAATCAGGCCTCGACAACTAAACCTGCGGAAAAACTTTTTTTTGAAAAAAATCCCTGACCGGCTGACGTTACCCGATTCACTCAGAAATGCTGCCAAACTGTTGCAAAGACTCCCCTGATACGTTTGGCGGTGGATACAGAAGGGTTTTTATCATAGGGAATAAAATTTGGCATCGACAACTTAACCTGCGGAAAAACTTTTTTTTGAAAAAAATCCCTGACTGGCGGGTCAGAATTTCACCAAAAATCTGACGTTACCCGATTCACTCAAAAATGGTGCCAAACTGTTGCAAAGACTCCCCTGATACGTTTGGCGGTGGATACAGAAGGGTTTTTATCATAGGGAATAAAATTAGGCCTCGACAACTTAACCTGCGGAAAAACTATTTTTTGAAAAAAATCCCTGACCGGCGGGTCAGAATTTCACCAAAAATCTGACTTTACCCTATTCACTCAAAAACGGTGCCAAACTGTTTCAAAGACTCCCCTGATACGTTTGGCGGTGGATACAGAAGGGTTTTTATCATAGGGAATAAAATTTGGCATCGACAACTTAACCTGCGGAAAAACTTTTTTTTGAAAAAAATCCCTGACTGGCGGGTCAGAATTTCACCAAAAATCTGACGTTACCCGATTCACTCAAAAATGGTGCCAAACTGTTGCAAAGACTCCCCTGATACGTTTGGCGGTGGATACAGAAGGGTTTTTATCATAGGGAATAAAATTAGGCCTCAACAACCTAACCTGCGAAAAAACTTTTTTTTGAAAGAAATCCCTGACCGGCGGGTCAGAATTTCACCAAAAATCTGACGTTACCCTATTCACTCAAAAACGGTGCCAAACTGTTGCAAAGACTCCCCTGATACGTTTGGCGGTGGATAGAGAAGGGTTTTTATCATAGGGAATAAAATCAGGCCTCAACAACTTAACCTGCGGAAAAAAATTTTTTTGAAAATAATCCCTGACCGGCGGGTCAGAATTTCACCAAAAATCTGACGTTACCCGATTCACTCAAAAACGGTGCCAAACTGTTGCAAAGACTCCCCTGATATGTTTGACGGTGGATACAGAAGTGTTTTTATCATAGGGAATAAAATCAGACCTCGACAACTTAACATGTGGAAAAACTTTTTTTTGAAAAAAATCCCTGACCGGCGGGTCAGAATTTCACCAAAAATCTGACGTTACCCGATTCACTCAAAAACGGTGCCAAACTGTTGCAAAGACTCCCCTGATACGTTTGGTGGTGCATACAGAAGGGTTTTTATCATAGGGAATAAAATCAGGCCTCGACAACTTAACCTGCGGAAAAAACTTTTTTTGAAAAAAATCCCTGACCGGCGGGTCAGAATTTCACCAAAAATCTGACGTTACCCTATTCACTCAAAAATGGTGCCAAACTGTTGCAAGGACTCCCCTGATACGTTTGGTGGTGGATACAGAAGGGTTTTTATCATAGGGAATAAAATCAGGCCTCGACAACTTAACCGCGGAAAAACTTTTTTTGAAAAAAATCCCTGACCGGCGGGTCAGAATTTCACCAAAAAACTGACGTTACCCGATTCACTCAAAAACGGTGCCAAACTGTTGCAAAGACTCCCCTGATACCTTTGGCGGTGGATACAGAAGGGTTTTTATCATAGGGACTGAAATCAGGCCTCGACAACTTAACCTGCGTAAAAACTTTTTTTTGAAAAAAATCCCTGACCGGCGGGTCAGAATTTCACCAAAAATCTGACGTTACCCTATTCACTCAAAAACGGTGCCAAACTGTTGCAAAGACTCCCCTGATACGTTTGGCGGTGGATAGAGAAGGGTTTTTATCATAGGGAATTAAATCAGGCCTCGACAACTTAACCTGCGGAAAAACTTTTTTTTGAAAAAAATCCCTGACCGGCGGGTCAGAATTTCACCAAAAATCTGACGTTACCCTATTCACTCAAAAACGGTGCCAAACTGTTGCAAAGACTCCCCTGATACGTTTGGCGGTGGATAGAGAAGGGTTTTTATCATAGGGAATTAAATCAGGCCTCGACAACTAAACCTGCGGAAAAACTTTTTTTTGAAAAAAATCCCTGACCGGCTGACGTTACCCGATTCACTCAGAAATGCTGCCAAACTGTTGTAAAGACTCCCCTGATATGTTTGGCGGTGGATACAGAAGGGTTTTTATCATAGGGAATAAAATTTGGCATCGACAACTTAACCTGCGGAAAAACTTTTTTTTGAAAAAAATCCCTGACTGGCGGGTCAGAATTTCACCAAAAATCTGACGTTACCCGATTCACTCAAAAATGGTGCCAAACTGTTGCAAAGACTCCCCTGATACGTTTGGCGGTGGATACAGAAGGGTTTTTATCATAGGGAATAAAATTAGGCCTCGACAACTTAACCTGCGGAAAAACTATTTTTTGAAAAAAATCCCTGACCGGCGGGTCAGAATTTCACCAAAAATCTGACGTTACCCTATTCACTCAAAAACGGTGCCAAACTGTTGCAAAGACTCCCCTGATACGATTGGCAGTGGATAGAGAAGGGTTTTTATCATAGGGAATAAAATCAGGCCTCGACAACTTAACCTGCGGAAAAACTTTTTTTTGAAAAAAATCCCTGACCGGCGGGTCAGAATTTCACCAAAAATCTGACCTTACCCGATTCACTCAAAAACGGTGCCAAACTGTTGCAAAGACTCCCCTGATACGTTTGGCAGTGGATAGAGAAGGGTTTTTATCATAGGGAATAAAATCAGGCCTCAACAACTTAACCTGCGGAAAAACTTTTTTTTGAAAAAAAATCCCTGACCGGCGGGTCAGAATTTCACCAAAAATCTGACGTTACCCGATTCACTCAAAAACGGTGCCAAACTGTTGCAAAGACTCCCCTGATACGTTTGGCGGTGGATACAGAAGGGTTTTTATCATAGGGAATAAAATCAGGCCTCGACAACTTAATCTGCGGGAAAATTTTTTTTTGAAAAAAATCCCTGACCGGCGGGTCAGAATTTCACCAAAAATCTGACCTTACCCGATTCATTCTAAAACGGTGCCAAACTGTTGCAATGACTCCCCTGATACGTTTGGCGGTGGATACAGAAGAGTTTTTATCATAGGGAATAAAATCAGGCCTCGACAACTTAACCTGCGGAAAAACTTTTTTTTGAAAAAAATCCCTGACCGGCGGGTCAGAATTTCACCAAAAATCTGACGTTACCCGATTCACTCAAAAACGGTGCCAAACTGTTGCAAAGACTCCCCTGATACGTTTGGCGGTGGATACGGAAGGGTTTTTATCATAGGGAATAAAATCAGGCCTCGACAACTTAACCTGCGGAAAAAACTTTTTTTGAAAAAAATCCCTGACCGGCGGGTCAGAATTTCACCAAAAATCTGACGTTACCCTATTCACTCAAAAATGGTGCCAAACTGTTGCAAGGACTCCCCTGATACGTTTGGTGGTGGATACAGAAGGGTTTTTATCATAGGGAATAAAATCAGGCCTCGACAACTTAACCGCGGAAAAACTTTTTTTGAAAAAAATCCCTGACCGGCGGGTCAGAATTTCACCAAAAAACTGACGTTACCCGATTCACTCAAAAATGGAGCCAAACTGTTGCAAAGACTCCCCTGATAATTTTGGCGGTGGATACAGAAGGGTTTTTATCATAGGGACTAAAATCAGGCCTCGACAACTTAACCTGCGGAAAAACTTTTTTTGAAAAAAAACCCTGACGGGTTAGAATTTCAGCAAAAAACTGACGTTACCCGATTCACTCAAAAACGGTGCCAAACTGTTGCAAAGACTCCCCTGATACCTTTGGCGGTGGATACAGAAGGGTTTTTATCATAGGGACTGAAATCAGGCCTCGACAACTTAACCTGCGGAAAAACTTTTTTTTGAAAAAAATCCCTGACCGGCGGGTCAGAATTTCACCAAAAATCTGACGTTACCCTATTCACTCAAAAACGGTGCCAAACTGTTGCAAAGACTCCCCTGATACGTTTGGCGGTGGATAGAGAAGGGTTTTTATCATAGGGAATTAAATCAGGCCTCGACAACTTAACCTGCGGAAAAACTTTTTTTTGAAAAAAATCCCTGACCGGCGGGTCAGAATTTCACCAAAAATCTGACGTTACCCTATTCACTCAAAAACGGTGCCAAACTGTTGCAAAGACTCCCCTGATACGTTTGGCGGTGGATAGAGAAGGGTTTTTATCATAGGGAATTAAATCAGGCCTCGACAACTAAACCTGCGGAAAAACTTTTTTTTGAAAAAAATCCCTGACCGGCTGACGTTACCCGATTCACTCAGAAATGCTGCCAAACTGTTGTAAAGACTCCCCTGATATGTTTGGCGGTGGATACAGAAGGGTTTTTATCATAGGGAATAAAATTTGGCATCGACAACTTAACCTGCGGAAAAACTTTTTTTTGAAAAAAATCCCTGACTGGCGGGTCAGAATTTCACCAAAAATCTGACGTTACCCGATTCACTCAAAAATGGTGCCAAACTGTTGCAAAGACTCCCCTGATACGTTTGGCGGTGGATACAGAAGGGTTTTTATCATAGGGAATAAAATTAGGCCTCGACAACTTAACCTGCGGAAAAACTATTTTTTGAAAAAAATCCCTGACCGGCGGGTCAGAATTTCACCAAAAATCTGACGTTACCCTATTCACTCAAAAACGGTGCCAAACTGTTGCAAAGACTCCCCTGATACGATTGGCAGTGGATAGAGAAGGGTTTTTATCATAGGGAATAAAATCAGGCCTCGACAACTTAACCTGCGGAAAAACTTTTTTTTGAAAAAAATCCCTGACCGGCGGGTCAGAATTTCACCAAAAATCTGACCTTACCCGATTCACTCAAAAACGGTGCCAAACTGTTGCAAAGACTCCCCTGATACGTTTGGCAGTGGATAGAGAAGGGTTTTTATCATAGGGAATAAAATCAGGCCTCAACAACTTAACCTGCGGAAAAACTTTTTTTTGAAAAAAAATCCCTGACCGGCGGGTCAGAATTTCACCAAAAATCTGACGTTACCCGATTCACTCAAAAACGGTGCCAAACTGTTGCAAAGACTCCCCTGATACGTTTGGCGGTGGATACAGAAGGGTTTTTATCATAGGGAATAAAATCAGGCCTCGACAACTTAATCTGCGGGAAAAAATTTTTTTGAAAAAAATCCCTGACCGGCGGGTCAGAATTTCACCAAAAATCTGACCTTACCCGATTCATTCTAAAACGGTGCCAAACTGTTGCAATGACTCCCCTGATACGTTTGGCGGTGGATACAGAAGAGTTTTTATCATAGGGAATAAAATCAGGCCTCGACAACTTAACCTGCGGAAAAACTTTTTTTTGAAAAAAATCCCTGACCGGCGGGTCAGAATTTCACCAAAAATCTGACGTTACCCGATTCACTCAAAAACGGTGCCAAACTGTTGCAAAGACTCCCCTGATACGTTTGGCGGTGGATACGGAAGGGTTTTTATCATAGGGAATAAAATCAGGCCTCGACAACTTAACCTGCGGAAAAAACTTTTTTTGAAAAAAATCCCTGACCGGCGGGTCAGAATTTCACCAAAAATCTGACGTTACCCTATTCACTCAAAAATGGTGCCAAACTGTTGCAAGGACTCCCCTGATACGTTTGGTGGTGGATACAGAAGGGTTTTTATCATAGGGAATAAAATCAGGCCTCGACAACTTAACCGCGGAAAAACTTTTTTTGAAAAAAATCCCTGACCGGCGGGTCAGAATTTCACCAAAAAACTGACGTTACCCGATTCACTCAAAAATGGAGCCAAACTGTTGCAAAGACTCCCCTGATAATTTTGGCGGTGGATACAGAAGGGTTTTTATCATAGGGACTAAAATCAGGCCTCGACAACTTAACCTGCGGAAAAACTTTTTTTGAAAAAAAACCCTGACGGGTTAGAATTTCAGCAAAAAACTGACGTTACCCGATTCACTCAAAAACGGTGCCAAACTGTTGCAAAGACTCCCCTGATACCTTTGGCGGTGGATACAGAAGGGTTTTTATCATAGGGACTGAAATCAGGCCTCGACAACTTAACCTGCGGAAAAACTTTTTTTTGAAAAAAATCCCTGACCGGCGGGTCAGAATTTCACCAAAAATCTGACGTTACCCTATTCACTCAAAAACGGTGCCAAACTGTTGCAAAGACTCCCCTGATACGTTTGGCGGTGGATAGAGAAGGGTTTTTATCATAGGGAATTAAATCAGGCCTCGACAACTTAACCTGCGGAAAAACTTTTTTTTGAAAAAAATCCCTGACCGGCGGGTCAGAATTTCACCAAAAATCTGACGTTACCCTATTCACTCAAAAACGGTGCCAAACTGTTGCAAAGACTCCCCTGATACGTTTGGCGGTGGATAGAGAAGGGTTTTTATCATAGGGAATTAAATCAGGCCTCGACAACTAAACCTGCGGAAAAACTTTTTTTTGAAAAAAATCCCTGACCGGCTGACGTTACCCGATTCACTCAGAAATGCTGCCAAACTGTTGTAAAGACTCCCCTGATATGTTTGGCGGTGGATACAGAAGGGTTTTTATCATAGGGAATAAAATTTGGCATCGACAACTTAACCTGCGGAAAAACTTTTTTTTGAAAAAAATCCCTGACTGGCGGGTCAGAATTTCACCAAAAATCTGACGTTACCCGATTCACTCAAAAATGGTGCCAAACTGTTGCAAAGACTCCCCTGATACGTTTGGCGGTGGATACAGAAGGGTTTTTATCATAGGGAATAAAATTAGGCCTCGACAACTTAACCTGCGGAAAAACTATTTTTTGAAAAAAATCCCTGACCGGCGGGTCAGAATTTCACCAAAAATCTGACGTTACCCTATTCACTCAAAAACGGTGCCAAACTGTTGCAAAGACTCCCCTGATACGATTGGCAGTGGATAGAGAAGGGTTTTTATCATAGGGAATAAAATCAGGCCTCGACAACTTAACCTGCGGAAAAACTTTTTTTTGAAAAAAATCCCTGACCGGCGGGTCAGAATTTCACCAAAAATCTGACCTTACCCGATTCACTCAAAAACGGTGCCAAACTGTTGCAAAGACTCCCCTGATACGTTTGGCAGTGGATAGAGAAGGGTTTTTATCATAGGGAATAAAATCAGGCCTCAACAACTTAACCTGCGGAAAAACTTTTTTTTGAAAAAAAATCCCTGACCGGCGGGTCAGAATTTCACCAAAAATCTGACGTTACCCGATTCACTCAAAAACGGTGCCAAACTGTTGCAAAGACTCCCCTGATACGTTTGGCGGTGGATACAGAAGGGTTTTTATCATAGGGAATAAAATCAGGCCTCGACAACTTAATCTGCGGGAAAAATTTTTTTTGAAAAAAATCCCTGACCGGCGGGTCAGAATTTCACCAAAAATCTGACCTTACCCGATTCATTCTAAAACGGTGCCAAACTGTTGCAATGACTCCCCTGATACGTTTGGCGGTGGATACAGAAGAGTTTTTATCATAGGGAATAAAATCAGGCCTCGACAACTTAACCTGCGGAAAAACTTTTTTTTGAAAAAAATCCCTGACCGGCGGGTCAGAATTTCACCAAAAATCTGACGTTACCCGATTCACTCAAAAACGGTGCCAAACTGTTGCAAAGACTCCCCTGATACGTTTGGCGGTGGATACGGAAGGGTTTTTATCATAGGGAATAAAATCAGGCCTCGACAACTTAACCTGCGGAAAAAACTTTTTTTGAAAAAAATCCCTGACCGGCGGGTCAGAATTTCACCAAAAATCTGACGTTACCCTATTCACTCAAAAATGGTGCCAAACTGTTGCAAGGACTCCCCTGATACGTTTGGTGGTGGATACAGAAGGGTTTTTATCATAGGGAATAAAATCAGGCCTCGACAACTTAACCGCGGAAAAACTTTTTTTGAAAAAAATCCCTGACCGGCGGGTCAGAATTTCACCAAAAAACTGACGTTACCCGATTCACTCAAAAATGGAGCCAAACTGTTGCAAAGACTCCCCTGATAATTTTGGCGGTGGATACAGAAGGGTTTTTATCATAGGGACTAAAATCAGGCCTCGACAACTTAACCTGCGGAAAAACTTTTTTTGAAAAAAAACCCTGACGGGTTAGAATTTCAGCAAAAAACTGACGTTACCCGATTCACTCAAAAACGGTGCCAAACTGTTGCAAAGACTCCCCTGATACCTTTGGCGGTGGATACAGAAGGGTTTTTATCATAGGGACTGAAATCAGGCCTCGACAACTTAACCTGCGGAAAAACTTTTTTTTGAAAAAAATCCCTGACCGGCGGGTCAGAATTTCACCAAAAATCTGACGTTACCCTATTCACTCAAAAACGGTGCCAAACTGTTGCAAAGACTCCCCTGATACGTTTGGCGGTGGATAGAGAAGGGTTTTTATCATAGGGAATTAAATCAGGCCTCGACAACTTAACCTGCGGAAAAACTTTTTTTTGAAAAAAATCCCTGACCGGCGGGTCAGAATTTCACCAAAAATCTGACGTTACCCTATTCACTCAAAAACGGTGCCAAACTGTTGCAAAGACTCCCCTGATACGTTTGGCGGTGGATAGAGAAGGGTTTTTATCATAGGGAATTAAATCAGGCCTCGACAACTAAACCTGCGGAAAAACTTTTTTTTGAAAAAAATCCCTGACCGGCTGACGTTACCCGATTCACTCAGAAATGCTGCCAAACTGTTGTAAAGACTCCCCTGATATGTTTGGCGGTGGATACAGAAGGGTTTTTATCATAGGGAATAAAATTTGGCATCGACAACTTAACCTGCGGAAAAACTTTTTTTTGAAAAAAATCCCTGACTGGCGGGTCAGAATTTCACCAAAAATCTGACGTTACCCGATTCACTCAAAAATGGTGCCAAACTGTTGCAAAGACTCCCCTGATACGTTTGGCGGTGGATACAGAAGGGTTTTTATCATAGGGAATAAAATTAGGCCTCGACAACTTAACCTGCGGAAAAACTATTTTTTGAAAAAAATCCCTGACCGGCGGGTCAGAATTTCACCAAAAATCTGACGTTACCCTATTCACTCAAAAACGGTGCCAAACTGTTGCAAAGACTCCCCTGATACGATTGGCAGTGGATAGAGAAGGGTTTTTATCATAGGGAATAAAATCAGGCCTCGACAACTTAACCTGCGGAAAAACTTTTTTTTGAAAAAAATCCCTGACCGGCGGGTCAGAATTTCACCAAAAATCTGACCTTACCCGATTCACTCAAAAACGGTGCCAAACTGTTGCAAAGACTCCCCTGATACGTTTGGCAGTGGATAGAGAAGGGTTTTTATCATAGGGAATAAAATCAGGCCTCAACAACTTAACCTGCGGAAAAACTTTTTTTTGAAAAAAAATCCCTGACCGGCGGGTCAGAATTTCACCAAAAATCTGACGTTACCCGATTCACTCAAAAACGGTGCCAAACTGTTGCAAAGACTCCCCTGATACGTTTGGCGGTGGATACAGAAGGGTTTTTATCATAGGGAATAAAATCAGGCCTCGACAACTTAATCTGCGGGAAAAAATTTTTTTGAAAAAAATCCCTGACCGGCGGGTCAGAATTTCACCAAAAATCTGACCTTACCCGATTCATTCTAAAACGGTGCCAAACTGTTGCAATGACTCCCCTGATACGTTTGGCGGTGGATACAGAAGAGTTTTTATCATAGGGAATAAAATCAGGCCTCGACAACTTAACCTGCGGAAAAACTTTTTTTTGAAAAAAATCCCTGACCGGCGGGTCAGAATTTCACCAAAAATCTGACGTTACCCGATTCACTCAAAAACGGTGCCAAACTGTTGCAAAGACTCCCCTGATACGTTTGGCGGTGGATACGGAAGGGTTTTTATCATAGGGAATAAAATCAGGCCTCGACAACTTAACCTGCGGAAAAAACTTTTTTTGAAAAAAATCCCTGACCGGCGGGTCAGAATTTCACCAAAAATCTGACGTTACCCTATTCACTCAAAAATGGTGCCAAACTGTTGCAAGGACTCCCCTGATACGTTTGGTGGTGGATACAGAAGGGTTTTTATCATAGGGAATAAAATCAGGCCTCGACAACTTAACCGCGGAAAAACTTTTTTTGAAAAAAATCCCTGACCGGCGGGTCAGAATTTCACCAAAAAACTGACGTTACCCGATTCACTCAAAAATGGAGCCAAACTGTTGCAAAGACTCCCCTGATAATTTTGGCGGTGGATACAGAAGGGTTTTTATCATAGGGACTAAAATCAGGCCTCGACAACTTAACCTGCGGAAAAACTTTTTTTGAAAAAAAACCCTGACGGGTTAGAATTTCAGCAAAAAACTGACGTTACCCGATTCACTCAAAAACGGTGCCAAACTGTTGCAAAGACTCCCCTGATACCTTTGGCGGTGGATACAGAAGGGTTTTTATCATAGGGACTGAAATCAGGCCTCGACAACTTAACCTGCGGAAAAACTTTTTTTTGAAAAAAATCCCTGACCGGCGGGTCAGAATTTCACCAAAAATCTGACGTTACCCTATTCACTCAAAAACGGTGCCAAACTGTTGCAAAGACTCCCCTGATACGTTTGGCGGTGGATAGAGAAGGGTTTTTATCATAGGGAATTAAATCAGGCCTCGACAACTTAACCTGCGGAAAAACTTTTTTTTGAAAAAAATCCCTGACCGGCGGGTCAGAATTTCACCAAAAATCTGACGTTACCCTATTCACTCAAAAACGGTGCCAAACTGTTGCAAAGACTCCCCTGATACGTTTGGCGGTGGATAGAGAAGGGTTTTTATCATAGGGAATTAAATCAGGCCTCGACAACTAAACCTGCGGAAAAACTTTTTTTTGAAAAAAATCCCTGACCGGCTGACGTTACCCGATTCACTCAGAAATGCTGCCAAACTGTTGTAAAGACTCCCCTGATATGTTTGGCGGTGGATACAGAAGGGTTTTTATCATAGGGAATAAAATTTGGCATCGACAACTTAACCTGCGGAAAAACTTTTTTTTGAAAAAAATCCCTGACTGGCGGGTCAGAATTTCACCAAAAATCTGACGTTACCCGATTCACTCAAAAATGGTGCCAAACTGTTGCAAAGACTCCCCTGATACGTTTGGCGGTGGATAGAGAAGGGTTTTTATCATAGGGAATAAAATCAGGCCTCGACAACTTAACCTGCGGAAAAACTTTTTTTTGAAAAAAATCCCTGACCGGCGGGTCAGAATTTCACCAAAAATCTGACGTTACCCTATTCACTCAAAAACGGTGCCAAACTGTTGCAAAGACTCCCCTGATACGTTTGGCGGTGGATAGAGAAGGGTTTTTATCATAGGGAATTAAATCAGGCCTCGACAACTAAACCTGCGGAAAAACTTTTTTTTGAAAAAAATCCCTGACCGGCTGACGTTACCCGATTCACTCAGAAATGCTGCCAAACTGTTGTAAAGACTCCCCTGATATGTTTGGCGGTGGATACAGAAGGGTTTTTATCATAGGGAATAAAATTTGGCATCGACAACTTAACCTGCGGAAAAACTTTTTTTTGAAAAAAATCCCTGACCGGCGGGTCAGAATTTCAGCAAAAAACTGACGTTACCCGATTCACTCAAAAACGGTGCCAAACTGTTGCAAAGACTCCCCTGATACGTTTGGCGGTGGATACAGAAGGGTTTTTATCATAGGGAATAAAATTAGGCCTCGACAACTTAACCTGCGGAAAAACTTTTTTTTGAAAAAAATCCCTGACCGGCGGGTCAGAATTTCACCAAAAATCTGACGTTACCCTATTCACTCAAAAACGGTGCCAAACTGTTGCAAAGACTCCCCTGATACGATTGGCAGTGGATAGAGAAGGGTTTTTATCATAGGGAATTAAATCAGGCCTCGACAACTTAACCTGCGGAAAAACTTTTTTTTGAAAAAAATCCCTGACCGGCGGGTCAGAATTTCACCAAAAATCTGACGTTACCCTATTCACTCAAAAACGGTGCCAAACTGTTGCAAAGACTCCCCTGATACGTTTGGCGGTGGATAGAGAAGGGTTTTTATCATAGGGAATTAAATCAGGCCTCGACAACTAAACCTGCGGAAAAACTTTTTTTTGAAAAAAATCCCTGACCGGCTGACGTTACCCGATTCACTCAGAAATGCTGCCAAACTGTTGTAAAGACTCCCCTGATATGTTTGGCGGTGGATACAGAAGGGTTTTTATCATAGGGAATAAAATTTGGCATCGACAACTTAACCTGCGGAAAAACTTTTTTTTGAAAAAAATCCCTGACTGGCGGGTCAGAATTTCACCAAAAATCTGACGTTACCCGATTCACTCAAAAATGGTGCCAAACTGTTGCAAAGACTCCCCTGATACGTTTGGCAGTGGATACAGAAGGGTTTTTATCATAGGGAATAAAATTAGGCCTCGACAACTTAACCTGCGGAAAAACTATTTTTTGAAAAAAATCCCTGACCGGCGGGTCAGAATTTCACCAAAAATCTGACGTTACCCTATTCACTCAAAAACGGTGCCAAACTGTTGCAAAGACTCCCCTGATACGATTGGCAGTGGATAGAGAAGGGTTTTTATCATAGGGAATAAAATCAGGCCTCGACAACTTAACCTGCGGAAAAACTTTTTTTTGAAAAAAATCCCTGACCGGCGGGTCAGAATTTCACCAAAAATCTGACCTTACCCGATTCACTCAAAAACGGTGCCAAACTGTTGCAAAGACTCCCCTGATACGATTGGCAGTGGATAGAGAAGGGTTTTTATCATAGGGAATAAAATCAGGCCTCAACAACTTAACCTGCGGAAAAACTTTTTTTTGAAAAAAAATCCCTGACCGGCGGGTCAGAATTTCACCAAAAATCTGACGTTACCCGATTCACTCAAAAACGGTGCCAAACTGTTGCAAAGACTCCCCTGATACGTTTGGCGGTGGATACAGAAGGGTTTTTATCATAGGGAATAAAATCAGGCCTCGACAACTTAATCTGCGGGAAAAATTTTTTTTGAAAAAAATCCCTGACCGGCGGGTCAGAATTTCACCAAAAATCTGACCTTACCCGATTCATTCTAAAACGGTGCCAAACTGTTGCAATAACTCCCCTGATACGTTTGGCGGTGGATACAGAAGAGTTTTTATCATAGGGAATAAAATCAGGCCTCGACAACTTAACCTGCGGAAAAACTTTTTTTGAAAAAAATCCCTGACCGGCGGGTCAGAATTTCACCAAAAAACTGACGTTACCCGATTCACTCAAAAACGGTGCCAAACTGTTGCAAAGACTCCCCTGATACGTTTGGCGGTGGATACAGAAGGGTTTTTATCATAGGGTATAAAATCAGGCCTCGACAACTTAATCTGCGGGAAAAAATTTTTTTGAAAAAAATCCCTGACCGGCGGGTCAGAATTTCACCAAAAATCTGACGTTACCCGATTCACTCAAAAACGGTGCCAAACTGTTGCAAGGACTCCCCTGATACGTTTGGTGGTGCATACAGAAGGGTTTTTATCATAGGGACTAAAATCAGGCCTCGACAACTTAACCTGCGGAAAAACTTTTTTTGAAAAAAAACCCCTGACGGGTTAGAATTTCAGCAAAAAACTGACGTTACCCGATTCACTCAAAAACGGTGCCAAACTGTTGCAAAGAATCCCCTGATACCTTTGGCGGTGGATAGAGAAGGGTTTTTATCATAGGGAATTAAATCAGGCCTTGACAACTAAACCTGCGGAAAAACTTTTTTTTGAAAAAAATCCCTGACCGGCTGACGTTACCCGATTCACTCAGAAATGCTGCCAAACTGTTGCAAAGACTCCCCTGATACGTTTGGCGGTGGATACAGAAGGGTTTTTATCATAGGGAATAAAATTTGGCATCGACAACTTAACCTGCGGAAAAACTTTTTTTTGAAAAAAATCCCTGACTGGCGGGTCAGAATTTCACCAAAAATCTGACGTTACCCGATTCACTCAAAAATGGTGCCAAACTGTTGCAAAGACTCCCCTGATACGTTTGGCGGTGGATATAGAAGGGTTTTTATCATAGGGAATAAAATTTGGCCTCGACAACTTAACCTGCGGAAAAACTTTTTTTTGGAAAAAATCCCTGACTGGCGGGTCAGAATTTCACCAAAAATCTGACGTTACCCGATTCACTCAAAAATGGTGCCAAACTGTTGCAAAGACTCCCCTGATACGTTTGGCGGTGGATACAGAAGGGTTTTTATCATAGGGAATAAAATTAGGCCTCGACAACTTAACCTGCGGAAAAACTATTTTTTGAAAAAAATCCCTGACCGGCGGGTCAGAATTTCACCAAAAATCTGAAGTTACCCTATTCACTCAAAAACGGTGCCAAACTGTTTCAAAGACTCCCCTGATACGTTTGGCGGTGGATACAAAAGGGTTTATATCATAGGGAATAAAATCAGGCCTCGACAACTTAACCTGCGGAAAAAACTTTTTTTTGAAAAAAAAATCCCTGACCGGTGGGTCAGAATTTCACCAAAAATCTGACGTTACCCGATTCACTCAAAAATGGTGCCAAACTGTTGCAAAGACTCCCCTGATACGTTTGGCGGTGGATACAGAAGGGTTTTTATCATAGGGAATAAAATTAGGCCTCGACAACTTAACCTGCAGAAAAACTATTTTTTGAAAAAAATCCCTGACCGGCGGGTCAGAATTTCACCAAAAATCTGACGTTACCCTATTCACTCAAAAACGGTGCCAAACTGTTGCAAAGACTCCCCTGATACGTTTGGCGGTGGATACAGAAGGGTTTTTATCATAGGGAATAAAATCAGGTCTCGACAACTTAAGCTGAGGAAAAACTTTTTTTTGAAAAAAATCCCTGACCGGCGGGTCAGAATTTCACCAAAAATCTGACGTTACCCGATTCACTCAAAAATGGTGCCAAACTGTTGCAAAGACTCCCCTGATACGTTTGGCGGTGGATACGGAAGGGTTTTTATCATAGGGACTAAAATCAGGCCTCGACAACTTAACCTGCGGAAAAAACTTTTTTTGGCGGTGGATACAGAAGGGTTTTTATCATAGGGAATAAAATCAGGCCTCGACAACTTAACTTGCGGGAAAACTTTTTTTTGAAAAAAATCCTTGACCGGCGGGTCAGAATTTCACCAAAAATCTGACGTTACCCGATTCACTCAAAAATGGTGCCAAACTGTTGCAAAGACTCCCCTGATACGTTTGGCGGTGGATACAGAAGGGTTTTTATCATAGGGAATAAAATTTGGCCTCGACAACTTAACCTGCGGAAAAACTTTTTTTTAAAAAAAATCCCTGACTGGCGGGTCAGAATTTCACCAAAAATCTGACGTTACCCGATTCACTCAAAAATGGTGCCAAACTGTTGGAAAGACTCCCCTGATACGTTTGGCGTTGGATACAGAAGGGTTTTTATCATAGGGAATAAAATTAGGCCTCGACAACTTAACCTGCGGAAAAACTTTTGTTTGAAAAAAATCCCTGACCGGCTGACGTTACCCGATTCACTCAGAAATGCTGCCAAACTGTTGCAAAGACTCCCCTGATACGTTTGGCGGTGGATACAGAAGGGTTTTTATCATAGGGAATAAAATTTGGCCTCGACAACTTAACCTGCGGAAAAACTTTTTTTTGAAAAAAATCCCTGACTGGCGGGTCAGAATTTCACCAAAAATCTGACGTTACCCGATTCACTCAAAAATGGTGCCAAACTGTTGGAAAGACTCCCCTGATACGTTTGGCGGTGGATACAGAAGGGTTTTTATCATAGGGAATAAAATTAGGCCTCGACAACTTAACCTGCGGAAAAACTTTTTTTTGAAAAAAATCCCTGACCGGCTGACGTTACCCGATTCACTCAGAAATGCTGCCAAACTGTTGCGAAGTCTCCCCTGATACGTTTGGCGGTGGATACAGAAGGGTTTTTATCATAGGGAATAAAATTTGGCCTCGACAACTTAACCTGCGGAAAAACTTTTTTTTGAAAAAAATCCCTGACTGGCGGGTCAGAATTTCACCAAAAATCTGAGGTTACCCGATTCACTCAAAAATGGTGCCAAACTGTTGCAAAGACTCCCCTGATACGTTTGGCGGTGGATACAGAAGGGTTTTTATCATAGGGAATAAAATTAGGCCTCGACAACTTAACCTGCGGAAAAACTTTTTTTTGAAAAAAATCCCTGACCGGCTGACGTTACCCGATTCACTCAGAAATGCTGCCAAACTGTTGCAAAGACTCCCCTGATACGTTTGGCGGTGGATACAGAAGGGTTTTTATCATAGGGAATAAAATTTGGCCTCGACAACTTAACCTGCGGAAAAACTTTTCTTTGAAAAAAATCCCTGACTGGCGGGTCAGAATTTCACCAAAAATCTGACGTTACCCGATTCACTCAAAAATGGTGCCAAACTGTTGGAAAGACTCCCCTGATACGTTTGGCGGTGGATACAGAAGGGTTTTTATCATAGGGAATAAAATTAGGCCTCGACAACTTAACCTGCGGAAAAACTATTTTTTGAAAAAAATCCCTGACCGGCGGGTCAGAATTTCACCAAAAATCTGAGGTTACCCTATTCACTCAAAAATGGTGCCAAACTGTTGCAAAGACTCCCCTGATACGTTTGGCGGTGGATACAGAAGGGTTTTTATCATAGGGAATAAAATCAGGCCTCGACAACTTAACCTGCGGAAAAACTTTTTTTTAAAAAAAATCCCTGACCGGCGGGTCAGAATTTCACCAAAAATCTGACCTTACCCGAATCATTCTAAAACGGTGCCAAACTGTTGCAATGACTCCCCTGATACGTTTGGCGGTGGATAGAGAAGGGTTTTTATCATAGGGAATAAAATCAGGCCTCGACAACTTAACCTGCGGAAAAACTTTTTTTGGAAAAAATCCCTGACCGGCGGGTCAGAATTTCACCAAAAATCTGACGTTCCCCTATTCACTCAAAAATGGTGCCAAACTGTTGCAAAGACTCTCCTGATACGTTTGGCGGTGGATACAGAAGGGTTTTTATCATAGGGAATAAAATCAGGCCTCGACAACTTAACTTGCGGAAAAACTTTTTTTTGAAAAAAATCCCTGACCGGCGGGTCAGAATTTCACCAAAAATCTGACGTTACCCTATTCACTCAAAAACGGTGCCAAACTGTTGCAAAGACTCCCCTGATACGTTTGGCGGTGGATACAAAAGGGTTTTTATAATAGGGAATTAAATCAGGCCTCGACAACTTAACCTGCGGAAAAACTTTTTTTAGAACAAAAATCCCTGACCGGCGGGTCATAATTTCACCAAAAATCTGACGTTACCCGATTCACTCAAAAATGGTGCCAAACTGTTGCATAGACTCCCCTGATACGTTTGGCGATGGATACAGAAGGGTTTTTATCATAGGGAATAAAATTAGGCCTCGACAACTTAACCTGCGGAAAAACTTTTTTTTGAAAAAAATCCCTGACCGGCGGGTGAGAATTTCACCAAAAATCTGACGTTACCCTATTCACTCAAAAATGGTGCCAAACTGTTGCAAAGACTCCCCTGATACGTTTGGCGGTGGATAGAGAAGGGTTTTTATAATAGTTAATTAAATCAGGCCTCGACAACTTATCCTGCGGAAAAACTTTTTTTTGAACAAAAATCCCTGCCTGGCGGGTCAGAATTTCACCAAAAATCTGACGTTACCCGATTCACTCAAAAATGGTGCCAAACTGTTGCAAAGACTCCCCTGATACGTTTGGCGGTGGATACAGAAGGGTTTTTATCATAGGGAATAAAATCAGGCCTCGACAACTTAACCTGTGGAAAAACTTTTTTTGAAAAAAATCCCTGACCGGCGGGTCAGAATTTCACCCAAAAACTGACGTTACCCGATTCACTCAAAAATGGTGCCAAACTGTTGCAAAGACTCCCCTGATACGTTTGGCGGTGGATACAGAAGGGTTTTTATCATAGGGAATTAAATCAGTCCTCGACAACTTAACCTGCGGAAAACCTTTTTTTGAACAAAAAACCCTGACCGGCGGGTCAGAATTTCACCAAAAATCTGACGTTACCCGATTCACTCAAAAATGGTGCCAAACTGTTGCAAAGACTCCCCTGATACGTTTGGCGGTGGATAGAGAAGGGTTTTTATAATAGGGAATTAAATCAGGACTCGACAACTTAACCTGCGGAAAAACTTTTTTTAGAACAAAAATCCCTGACCGGCGGGTCATAATTTCACCAAAAATCTGACGTTACCCGATTCACTCAAAAATGGTGCCAAACTGTTGCATAGACTCCCCTGATACGTTTGGCGGTGGATAGAGAAGGGTTTTTATCATAGGGAATTGAATCAGGCCTCGACAACTTAACCTGCGGAAAAACTTTTTTTTGAAAAAAATCCCTGACCGGCGGGTCAGAATTTCACCAAAAATCTGACGTTACCCTATTCACTCAAAAATGGTGCCAAACTGTTGCAAAGACTCCCCTGATACGTTTGGCGGTGGATAGAGAAGGGTTTTTATAATAGTTAATTAAATCAGGCCTCGACAACTTATCCTGCGGAAAAACTTTTTTTTGAACAAAAATCCCTGCCTGGCGGGTCAGAATTTCACCAAAAATCTGACGTTACCCGATTCACTCAAAAATGGTGCCAAACTGTTGCAAAGACACACCTGATACGTTTGGCGGTGGATACAGAAGGGTTTTTATCATAGGGAATAAAATTTGGCCTCGACAACTTAACCTGCGGAAAAACTTTTTTTTGAAAAAAATCCCTGACTGGCGGGTCAGAATTTCACCAAAAATCTGACGTTACCCGATTCACTCAAAAATGGTGCCAAACTGTTGGAAAGACTCCCCTGATACGTTTGGCGGTGGATACAGAAGGGTTTTTATCATAGGGAATAAAATTAGGCCTCGACAACTTAACCTGCGGAAAAACTTTTTTTTGAAAAAAATCCCTGACCGGCTGACGTTACCCGATTCACTCAGAAATGCTGCCAAACTGTTGCAAAGTCTCCCCTGATACGTTTGGCGGTGGATACAGAAGGGTTTTTATCATAGGGAATAAAATTTGGCCTCGACAACTTAACCTGCGGAAAAACTTTTTTCTTGAAAAAAATCCCTGACTGGCGGGTCAGAATTTCACCAAAAATCTGAGGTTACCCGATTCACTCAAAAATGGTGCCAAACTGTTGGAAAGACTCCCCTGATACGTTTGGCGGTGGATACAGAAGGGTTTTTATCATAGGGAATAAAATTAGGCCTCGACAACTTAACCTGCGGAAAAACTTTTTTTTGAAAAAAATCCCTGACCGGCTGACGTTACCCGATTCACTCAGAAATGCTGCCAAACTGTTGCAAAGACTCCCCTGATACGTTTGGCGGTGGATACAGAAGGGTTTTTATCATAGGGAATAAAATTAGGCCTCGACAACTTAACCTGCGGAAAAACTATTTTTTGAAAAAAATCCCTGACCGGCGGGTCAGAATTTCACCAAAAATCTGAGGTTACCCGATTCACTCAAAAATGGTGCCAAACTGTTGCAAAGACTCCCCTGATACGTTTGGCGGTGGATACAGAAGGGTTTTTATCATAGGGAATAAAATCAGGCCTCGACAACTTAACCTGGGGAAAAACTTTTTTTGAAATAAATTCCTGACCGGTGGGTCAGAATTTCACCAAAAAACTGACGTTACCCGATTCACTCAAAAATGGTGCCAAACTGTTGCAAAGACTCCCCTGATACGTTTGGCGGTGGATACAGAAGGGTTTTTATCATAGGGAATTAAATCAGTCCTCGACAACTTAACCTGCGGAAAACCTTTTTTTGAACAAAAAACCCTGACCGGCGGGTCAGAATTTCACCAAAAATCTGACGTTACCCGATTCACTCAAAAATGGTGCCAAACTGTTGCAAAGACTCCCCTGATACGTTTGGCGGTGGATAGAGAAGGGTTTTTATAATAGGGAATTAAATCAGGCCTCGACAACTTAACCTGCGGAAAAACTTTTTTTTGAACAAAAATCCCTGACCGGCGGGTCATAATTTCACCAAAAATCTGACGTTACCCGATTCACTCAAAAATGGTGCCAAACTGTTGCAAAGACTCCCCTGATACGTTTGGCGGTGGATAGAGAAGGGTTTTTATAATAGGGAATTAAATCAGGCCTCGACAACTTAACCTGCGGAAAAACTTTTTTTTGAAAAAAATCCCTGACCGGCGGGTCAGAATTTCACCAAAAATCTGACGTTACCCGATTCACTCAAAAATGGTGCCAAACTGTTGCAAAGACTCCCCTGATACGTTTGGCGGTGGATACAGAAGGGTTTTTATCATAGGGAATAAAATTAGGCCTCGACAACTTAACCTGCGGAAAAACTTTTTTTTGAAAAAAATCCCTGACCGGCTGACGTTACCCGATTCACTCAGAAATGCTGCCAAACTGTTGCAAAGTCTCCCCTGATACGTTTGGCGGTGGATACAGAAGGGTTTTTATCATAGGGAATAAAATTTGGCCTCGACAACTTAACCTGCGGAAAAACTTTTTTTTGAAAAAAATCCCTGACTGGCGGGTCAGAATTTCACCAAAAATCTGAGGTTACCCGATTCACTCAAAAATGGTGCCAAACTGTTGGAAAGACTCCCCTGATACGTTTGGCGGTGGATAGAGAAGGGTTTTTATAATAGGGAATTAAATCAGGCCTCGACAACTTAACCTGCGGAAAAACTTTTTTTTGAAAAAAATCCCTGACCGGCGGGTCAGAATTTCACCAAAAATCTGACGTTACCCGATTCACTCAAAAATGGTGCCAAACTGTTGCAAAGACTCCCCTGATACGTTTGGCGGTGGATACAGAAGGGTTTTTATCATAGGGAATAAAATTAGGCCTCGACAACTTAACCTGCGGAAAAACTTTTTTTTGAAAAAAATCCCTGACCGGCTGACGTTACCCGATTCACTCAGAAATGCTGCCAAACTGTTGCAAAGTCTCCCCTGATACGTTTGGCGGTGGATACAGAAGGGTTTTTATCATAGGGAATAAAATTTGGCCTCGACAACTTAACCTGCGGAAAAACTTTTTTTTGAAAAAAATCCCTGACTGGCGGGTCAGAATTTCACCAAAAATCTGAGGTTACCCGATTCACTCAAAAATGGTGCCAAACTGTTGGAAAGACTCCCCTGATACGTTTGGCGGTGGATACAGAAGGGTTTTTATCATAGGGAATAAAATTAGGCCTCGACAACTTAACCTGCGGAAAAACTTTTTTTTGAAAAAAATCCCTGACCGGCTGACGTTACCCGATTCACTCAGAAATGCTGCCAAACTGTTGCAAAGACTCCCCTGATACGTTTGGCGGTGGATACAGAAGGGTTTTTATCATAGGGAATAAAATTTGGCCTCGACAACTTAACCTGCGGAAAAACTTTTTTTTGAAAAAAATCCCTGACTGGCGGGTCAGAATTTCACCAAAAATCTGACGTTACCCGATTCACTCAAAAATGGTGCCAAACTGTTGGAAAGACTCCCCTGATACGTTTGGCGGTGGATACAGAAGGGTTTTTATCATAGGGAATAAAATTAGGCCTCGACAACTTAACCTGCGGAAAAACTATTTTTTGAAAAAAATCCCTGACCGGCGGGTCAGAATTTCACCAAAAATCTGAGGTTACCCTATTCACTCAAAAATGGTGCCAAACTGTTGCAAAGACTCCCCTGATACGTTTGGCGGTGGATACAGAAGGGTTTTTATCATAGGGAATAAAATCAGGCCTCGACAACTTAACCTGCGGAAAAACTTTTTTAAAAAAAAAATCCCTGACCGGCGGGTCAGAATTTCACCACAAATCTGACCTTACCCGATTCATTCTAAAACGGTGCCAAACTGTTGCAATGACTCCCCTGATACGTTTGGCGGTGGATAGAGAAGGGTTTTTATCATAGGGAATAAAATCAGGCCTCGACAACTTAACCTGCGGAAAAACTTTTTTTGGAAAAAATCCCTGACCGGCGGGTCAGAATTTCACCAAAAATCTGACGTTCCCCTATTCACTCAAAAATGGTGCCAAACTGTTGCAAAGACTCTCCTGATACGTTTGGCGGTGGATACAGAAGGGTTTTTATCATAGGGAATAAAATCAGGCCTCGACAACTTAACTTGCGGAAAAACTTTTTTTTGAAAAAAATCCCTGACCGGCGGGTCAGAATTTCACCAAAAATCTGACGTTACCCTATTCACTCAAAAACGGTGCCAAACTGTTGCAAAGACTCCCCTGATACGTTTGGCGGTGGATACAAAAGGGTTTTTATCATAGGGAATAAAATCAGGCCTCAACAACTTAACCTGCGAAAAAAGTTTTTTTTGAACAAAAATCCCTGACCGGCGGGTCAGAATTTCACCAAAAATCTGACGTTACCCTATTCACTCAAAAATGGTGCCAAACTGTTGCAAAGACTCCCCTGATACGTTTGGCGGTGGATACAGAAGGGTTTTTATCATAGGGAATAAAATCAGGCCTCGACAACTTAACCTGGGGAAAAACTTTTTTTGAAATAAATTCCTGACCGGTGGGTCAGAATTTCACCAAAAAACTGACGTTACCCGATTCACTCAAAAATGGTGCCAAACTGTTGCAAAGACTCCCCTGATACGTTTGGCGGTGGATACAGAAGGGTTTTTATCATAGGGAATTAAATCAGTCCTCGACAACTTAACCTGCGGAAAACCTTTTTTTGAACAAAAAACCCTGACCGGCGGGTCATAATTTCACCAAAAATCTGACGTTACCCGATTCACTCAAAAATGGTGCCAAACTGTTGCATAGACTCCCCTGATACGTTTGGCGGTGGATAGAGAAGGGTTTTTATCATAGGGAATTGAATCAGGCCTCGACAACTTAACCTGCGGAAAAAAATTTTTTTGAAAAAAATCCCTGACCGGCGGGTCAGAATTTCACCAAAAATCTGACGTTACCCTATTCACTCAAAAATGGTGCCAAACTGTTGCAAAGACTCCCCTGATACGTTTGGCGGTGGATAGAGAAGGGTTTTTATAATAGTTAATTAAATCAGGCCTCGACAACTTATCCTGCGGTAGAACTTTTTTTTGAACAAAAATCCCTGCCTGGCGGGTCAGAATTTCACCAAAAATCTGACGTTACCCGATTCACTCAAAAATGGTGCCAAACTGTTGCAAAGACTCCCCTGATACGTTTGGCGGTGGATACAGAAGGGTTTTTATCATAGGGAATAAAATCAGGCCTCGACAACTTAACCTGTGGAAAAACTTTTTTTGAAAAAAATCCCTAACCGGCGGGTCAGAATTTCACCCAAAAACTGACGTTACCCGATTCACTCAAAAAAGGTGCCAAACTGTTGCAAAGACTCCCCTGATACGTTTGGCGGTGGATAGAGAAGGGTTTTTATCATAGGGAATAAAATCAGGCCTCGACAACTTAACCTGGGGAAAAACTTTTTTTTGAACAAAAATCCCTGACCGGCGGGTCATAATTTCACCAAAAATCTGACGTTACCCGATTCACTCAAAAATGGTGCCAAACTGTTGCATAGACTCCCCTGATACGTTTGGCGGTGGATAGAGAAGGGTTTTTATCATAGGGAATTGAATCAGGCCTCGACAACTTAACCTGCGGAAAAACTTTTTTTTGAAAAAAATCCCTGACCGGCGGGTCAGAATTTCACCAAAAATCTGACGTTACCCGATTCACTCAAAAATGGTGCCAAACTGTTGCAAAGACTCCCCTGATACGTTTGGCGGTGGATAGAGAAGGGTTTTTATAATAGTTAATTAAATCAGGCCTCGACAACTTATCCTGCGGAAAAACTTTTTTTTGAACAAAAATCCCTGCCTGGCGGGTCAGAATTTCACCAAAAATCTGACGTTACCCAATTCACTAAAAAATGGTGCCAAACTGTTGCAAAGACTCCCCTGATACGTTTGGCGGTGGATACAGAAGGGTTTTTATCATAGGGAATAAAATCAGGCCTCGACAACTTAACCTGTGGAAAAACTTTTTTTGAAAAAAATCCCTGACCGGCGGGTCAGAATTTCACCCAAAAACTGACGTTACCCGATTCACTCAAAAATGGTGCCAAACTGTTGCAAAGACTCCCCTGAAACGTTTGGCGGTGGATAGAGAAGGGTTTTTATCATAGGGAATTAAATCAGTCCTCGACAACTTAACCTGGGGAAAAACTTTTTTTTGAAAAAAAACCCTGACCGGCGGGTCAGAATTTCACCAAAAAGCTGACGTTACCCGATTCACTCAAAAATGGTGCCAAACTGTTGCAAAGACTCCCCTGATACCTTTGGCGTTGGATACAGAAGGGTTTTTATCATAGGGAATAAAATCAGGCCTCGACAACTTAACCTGCGGAAAAACTTTTTTTGAAATAAATCCCTGACCGGCGGGTCAGAATTTCACCAAAAAACTGACGTTACCCGATTCACTCAAAAATGGTGCCAAACTGTTGCAAAGACTCCCCTGATAAGTTTGGCGGTGGATACAGAGGGGTTTTTATGATAGGGAATAAAATCAGGCCTCGACAACTTAACCTGCGGAAAAACTTTTTTTGAAAAAAATCCCTGACCGGCGGGTCAGAATTTCACCAAAAATCTGACGTTACCGTATTCACTCAAAAACGGTGCCAAACTGTTGCAAAGACTCCCCTGATACGTTTGGCGGTGGATACAGAAGGGTTTTTATCATAGGGAATAAAATCAGGCCTCGACAACTTAACCTGCGGAAAAACTTTTTTTTGAACAAAAATCCCTGACCGGCGGATCAGAATTTCACCAAAAAACTGATGTTACCCGATTCACTCAAAATTGGTGCCAAACTGTTGCAAAGACTCCCCTGATATGTTTGGCGGTGGATAGAGAAGGGTTTTTATCATAGGGAATTGAATCAGGCCTCGACAACTTAACCTGTGGGAAAACTTTTTTTTGAAAAAAATCCCTGACCGGCGGGTCAGAATTTCACCAAAAATATGACATTACCCGATTCACTCAAAAATTTGTGCCAAACTGTTGCAAAGACTCCCCTGATAGGTTTGCGGTGGATAGAGAAGGGTTTTTATAATAGGGAATCAAATCAGGCCTCGACAACTTAACCTGCGGGAAAAAATTTTTTTGAACAAAAATCCCTGACCGGCGGGTCAGAATTTCACCAAAAATCTGACGTTACCCGATTCACTCAAAAATGGTGCCAAACTGTTGCAAAGACTCCCCTGATACGTTTGGCGGTGGATACAGAAGGGTTTTTATCATAGGGAATAAAATCAGGCCTCGACAACTTAACCTGCGGAAAAACTTTTTTTGAAAAAAATCCCTGACCGGCGGGTCAGAATTTCACCAAAAAACTGACGTTACCCGATTCACTCAAAAATGGTGCCAAACTGTTGCAAAGACTCCCCTGATACGTTTGGCGGTGGATACAGAAGGGTTTTTATCATAGAGAATTAAATCAGTCCTCGACAACTTAACCTGCGGAAAAACTTTTTTTTGAAAAAAATCCCTGACCGGCGGGTCAGAATTTCACCAAAAATCTGACGTTACCCGATTCACTCAAAAATGGTGCCAAACTGTTGCAAAGACTCCCCTGATACGTTTGGCGGTGGATACAGAAGGGTTTTTATCATAGGGAATAAAATCAGGCCTCGACAACTTAACCTGCGGGAAAAAATTTTTTTGAAAAAAATCCCTGACCGGCGGGTCAGAATTTCACCAAAAATCTGACGTTACCCGATTCACTCAAAAATGGTGCCAAACTGTTGCAAAGACTCCCCTGATACGTTTGGCGGTGGATACAGAAGGGTTTTTATCATAGAGAATTAAATCAGTCCTCGACAACTTAACCTGCGGAAAAACTTTTTTTTGAAAAAAATCCCTGACCGGCGGGTCAGAATTTCACCAAAAATCTGACGTTACCCGATTCACTCAAAAATGGTGCCAAACTGTTGCAAAGACTCCCCTGATACGTTTGGCGGTGGATACAGAAGGGTTTTTATCATAGAGAATTAAATCAGTCCTCGACAACTTAACCTGCGGAAAAACTTTTTTTTGAAAAAAATCCCTGACCGGCGGGTCAGAATTTCACCAAAAATCTGACGTTACCCGATTCACTCAAAAATGGTGCCAAACTGTTGCAAAGACTCCCCTGATACGTTTGGCGGTGGATACAGAAGGGTTTTTATCATAGGGAATAAAATCAGGCCTCGACAACTTAACCTGCGGAAAAACTTTTTTTGAAAAAAATCCCTGACCGGCGGGTCAGAATTTCACCAAAAATCTGACGTTACCCGATTCACTCAAAAATGGTGCCAAACTGTTGCAAAGACTCCCCTGATACGTTTGGCGGTGGATACAGAAGGGTTTTTATCATAGAGAATTAAATCAGTCCTCGACAACTTAACCTGCGGAAAAACTTTTTTTTGAAAAAAATCCCTGACCGGCGGGTCAGAATTTCACCAAAAATCTGACGTTACCCGATTCACTCAAAAATGGTGCCAAACTGTTGCAAAGACTCCCCTGATACGTTTGGCGGTGGATACAGAAGGGTTTTTATCATAGGGAATAAAATCAGGCCTCGACAACTTAACCTGCGGGAAAAATTTTTTTTGAAAAAAATCCCTGACCGGCGGGTCAGAATTTCACCAAAAATCTGACGTTACCCGATTCACTCAAAAATGGTGCCAAACTGTTGCAAAGACTCCCCTGATACGTTTGGCGGTGGATACAGAAGGGTTTTTATCATAGGGAATTAAATCAGGCCTCGACAACTTAACCTGCAGAAAAACTTTTTTTTGACCAAAAATCCCTGACCGCGGGTCAGAATTTGGTCAGAATTTCACCAAAATTGGTCAGAATTTCACCAAAAATCTGACGTTACCCGATTCATTCAAAAATGGTGCCAAACTGTTGCAAAGACTCCCCTGATACGTTTGGCGGTGGATACAGAAGGGTTTTTATTATAGGGAATAAAATCAGGCCTCGACAACTTAATCTGCGGAAAAACTTTTTTTGAAAAAAATCCCTGACCGGCGGGTCAGAATTTCACCAAAAAACTGACGTTTCCCGATTCACTCAAAAATGGTGCCAAACTGTTGCATAGACTCCCCTGATACGTTTGGCGGTGGATACAGAAGGGTTTTTATCATAGGGAATAAAATCAGGCCTCGACAACTTAACCTGCGGAAAAACTTTTTTTTGTAAAAAATCCCTGACCGGCGGGTCAGAATTTCACCAAAAATCTGACGTTACCCTATTCACTCAAAAACGGTGCCAAACTGTTGCAAAGACTCCCCTGATACGTTTGGCGGTGGATACAGAAGGGTTTTTATGATAGGGAATAAAATCAGGCCTCCACAACTTAACCTGCGGAAAAACTTTTTTTAAAAAAAAATCCCTGACCGGCGGGTCAGAATTTCACCAAAAAAATGACGTTACCCGATTCACTCAAAAATGGTGCCAAACTGTTGCAAAGACTCCCCTGATACGTTTGGCGGTGGATACGGAAGGGTTTTTATCATAGGGAATTAAATCAGGCCTCGACAACGTAACCTGCGGAAAAACTTTTTTTAAAAAAAAATCCCTGACCGGCGGGTCAGAATTTCACCAAAAATCTGACGTTACCCGATTCACTCAAAAATTTGTGCCAAACTGTTGCAAAGACTCCCCTGATAGGTTTGCGGTGGATAGAGAAGGGTTTTTATAATAGGGAATTAAATCAGGCCTCGACAACTTAACCTGCGGAAAAACTTTTTTTTGAACAAAAATCCCTGACCGGCGGATCAGAATTTCACCAAAAAGCTGACGTTACCCGATTCACTCAAAAATGGTGCCAAACTGTTGCAAAGACTCCCCTGATACGTTTGGCGGTGGATACAGAAGGGTTTTTATCATAGGGAATAAAATCAGGCCTCGACAACTGAACCTGTGGAAAAACTTTTTTTGAAAAAAATCCCTGACCGGCGGGTCAGAATTTCACCAAAAAACTGACGTTACCCGATTCACTCAAAAATGGTGCCAAACTGTTTCAAAGACTCCCCTGATACGTTTGGCAGTGGATAGAGAAGGGTTTTTATCATAGGGAATTAAATCAGTCCTCGACAACTTAACCTGCGGAAAAACTTTTTTTTAAACAAAAAACCCTGACCGGCGGGTCAGAATTTCACCAAAAATCTGACGTTACCCGATTCACTCAAAAATGGTGCCAAACTGTTGCAAATACTCCCCTGATACGTTTGGCGGTGGATACAGAAGGGTTTTTATCATAGGGAATGAAATCAGGCCTCGACAACTTAACCTGCGGGAAAACTTTTTTTGAAAAAAATCCCTGACCGGCGGGTCAGAATTTCACCAAAAATCTGACGTTACCCGATTCACTCAAAAATGGTGCCAAACTGTTGCAAAAACTCCCCTGATATGTTTGGCGGTGGATAGAGAAGGGTTTTTATCATAGGGAATTGAATCAGGCCTCGACAACTTAACCTGCGGAAAAACTTTTTTTGAAAAAAATCCCTGACCGGCGGGTCAGAATTTCACCAAAAATCTGACGTTACCCGATTCACTCAAAAATGGTGCCAAACTGTTGCAAAGACTCCCCTGATATGTTTGGCGGTGGATAGAGAAGGGTTTTTATCATAGGGAATTGAATCAGGCCTCGACAACTTAACCTGCGGAAAAACTTTTTTTTGAAAAAAATCCCTGACCGGCGGGTCAGAATTTCACCAAAAATCTGACGTTACCCGATTCACTCAAAAATGGTGCCAATCTATTTCAAAGACTCCCCTGATACGTTTGGCGGTGGATACAGAAGGGTTTTTATCATAGGGAATAAAATCAGGCCTCGACAACTTAACCTGCGGAAAAACTTTTTTTTGAAAAAAATCCCTGACCGGCGGGTCAGAATTTCACCAAAAATCTGACGTTACCCGATTCCCTCAAAAATGGTGCCAAACTGTTGCAAAGACTCCCCTGATACGTTTGGCAGTGGATACAGAAGGGTTTTTATCATAGGGAATAAAATCAGGCCTCGACAACTTGACCTGCGGGAAAAATTTTTTTTGAAAAAATTCCCTGACCGGCGGGTCAGAATTTCACCAAAAATCTGACGTTACCCGATTCACTCAAAAATGGTGCCAAACTGTTGCAAAGACTCCCCTGATACATTTGGCGGTGGATACAGAAGGGTTTTTATCATAGGGAATTAAATCAGGCATCGACAACTTAACCTGCAGAAAAACTTTTTTTTGACCAAAAATCCCTGACCGGCGTGTCAGAATTTCACCAAAAATCTGACGTTACCCGATTCATTCAAAAATGGTGCCAAACTGTTGCAAAGACTCCCCTGATACGTTTGGCGGTGGATACAGAAGGGTTTTTATCATAGGGAATAAAATCAGGCCTCGACAACTTAATCTGCGGGAAAAAATTTTTTGGAAAACAATCCCTGACCGCGGGTCAGAATATCACCAAAAATCTGACGTTACCCGATTCACTCAAAAACGGTGCCAAACTGTTGCATAAACTCCCCTGATACGTTTGGCGGTGGATACAGAAGGGTTTTTATCATAGGGAATAAAATCAGGCCTCGACAACTTAACCTGCGGAAAAACTTTTTTTTGAAAAAAACGGCGGGTCAGAATTTCACCAAAAATCTGACGTTACCCGATTCATTCAAAAATGGTGCCAAACTGTTGCAAAGACTCCCCTGATACGTTTGGCGGTGGATAGAGAAGGGTTTTTATCATAGGGAATAAAATCAGGCCTCGACAACTTAATCTGCGGGAAAAAATTTTTTGGAAAAAAATCCCTGACCGCGGGTCAGAATATCACCAAAAATCTGACCTTACCCGATTCACTCAAAAACGGTGCCAAACTGTTGCATAGACTCCCCTGATACGTTTGGCGGTGGATACAGAAGGGTTTTTATCAAAGGGAATTAAATCAGGCCTCGACAACTAAACCTGCGGAAAAACTTTTTTTTAAAAAAAATCCCTGACCGGCGGGTCAGAATTTCACCAAAAAACTGACGTTACCCGATTCACTCAAAAATGGTGCCAAACTGTTTCAAAGACTCCCCTGATACGTTTGGCGGTGGATAGAGAAGGGTTTTTATCATAGGGAATTAAATCAGTCCTCGACAACTGAACCTGCGGAAAAACTTTTTTTTGAACAAAAAACCCTGACCGGCGGGTCAGAATTTCACCAAAAATCTGACGTTACCCGATTCACTCAAAAATGGTGCCAATCTATTTCAAAGACTCCCCTGATACGTTTGGCGGTGGATACAGAAGGGTTTTTATCATAGGGAATAAAATCAGGCCTCGACAACTTAACCTGCGGAAAAACTTTTTTTTGAAAAAAATCCCTGACCGGCGGGTCAGAATTTCACCAAAAATCTGACGTTACCCGATTCCCTCAAAAATGGTGCCAAACTGTTGCAAAGACTCCCCTGATACGTTTGGCAGTGGATACAGAAGGGTTTTTATCATAGGGAATAAAATCAGGCCTCGACAACTTGACCTGCGGGAAAATTTTTTTTTGAAAAAATTCCCTGACCGGCGGGTCAGAATTTCACCAAAAATCTGACGTTACCCGATTCACTCAAAAATGGTGCCAAACTGTTGCAAAGACTCCCCTGATACATTTGGCGGTGGATACAGAAGGGTTTTTATCATAGGGAATTAAATCAGGCCTCGACAACTTAACCTGCAGAAAAACTTTTTTTTGACCAAAAATCCCTGACCGGCGTGTCAGAATTTCACCAAAAATCTGACGTTACCCGATTCATTCAAAAATGGTGCCAAACTGTTGCAAAGACTCCCCTGATACGTTTGGCGGTGGATACAGAAGGGTTTTTATCATAGGGAATTAAATCAGGCCTCGACAACTTAATCTGCGGGAAAAAAATTTTTGGAAAACAATCCCTGACCGCGGGTCAGAATATCACCAAAAATCTGACGTTACCCGATTCACTCAAAAATGGTGCCAAACTGTTGCAAAGACTCCCCTGATATGTTTGGCGGTGGATAGAGAAGGGTTTTTATCATAGGGAATTGAATCAGGCCTCGACAACTTAACCTGCGGAAAAACTTTTTTTTGAAAAAAATCCCTGACCGGCGGGTCAGAATTTCACCAAAAATCTGACGTTACCCGATTCACTCAAAAATGGTGCCAATCTATTTCAAAGACTCCCCTGATACGTTTGGCGGTGGATACAGAAGGGTTTTTATCATAGGGAATAAAATCAGGCCTCGACAACTTAACCTGCGGAAAAACTTTTTTTTGAAAAAAATCCCTGACCGGCGGGTCAGAATTTCACCAAAAATCTGACGTTACCCGATTCCCTCAAAAATGGTGCCAAACTGTTGCAAAGACTCCCCTGATACGTTTGGCAGTGGATACAGAAGGGTTTTTATCATAGGGAATAAAATCAGGCCTCGACAACTTGACCTGCGGGAAAAATTTTTTTTGAAAAAATTCCCTGACCGGCGGGTCAGAATTTCACCAAAAATCTGACGTTACCCGATTCACTCAAAAATGGTGCCAAACTGTTGCAAAAACTCCCCTGATATGTTTGGCGGTGGATAGAGAAGGGTTTTTATCATAGGGAATTGAATCAGGCCTCGACAACTTAACCTGCGGAAAAACTTTTTTTGAAAAAAATCCCTGACCGGCGGGTCAGAATTTCACCAAAAATCTGACGTTACCCGATTCACTCAAAAATGGTGCCAAACTGTTGCAAAGACTCCCCTGATATGTTTGGCGGTGGATAGAGAAGGGTTTTTATCATAGGGAATTGAATCAGGCCTCGACAACTTAACCTGCGGAAAAACTTTTTTTTGAAAAAAATCCCTGACCGGCGGGTCAGAATTTCACCAAAAATCTGACGTTACCCGATTCACTCAAAAATGGTGCCAATCTATTTCAAAGACTCCCCTGATACGTTTGGCGGTGGATACAGAAGGGTTTTTATCATAGGGAATAAAATCAGGCCTCGACAACTTAACCTGCGGAAAAACTTTTTTTTGAAAAAAATCCCTGACCGGCGGGTCAGAATTTCACCAAAAATCTGACGTTACCCGATTCCCTCAAAAATGGTGCCAAACTGTTGCAAAGACTCCCCTGATACGTTTGGCAGTGGATACAGAAGGGTTTTTATCATAGGGAATAAAATCAGGCCTCGACAACTTGACCTGCGGGAAAAATTTTTTTTGAAAAAATTCCCTGACCGGCGGGTCAGAATTTCACCAAAAATCTGACGTTACCCGATTCACTCAAAAATGGTGCCAAACTGTTGCAAAGACTCCCCTGATACATTTGGCGGTGGATACAGAAGGGTTTTTATCATAGGGAATTAAATCAGGCATCGACAACTTAACCTGCAGAAAAACTTTTTTTTGACCAAAAATCCCTGACCGGCGTGTCAGAATTTCACCAAAAATCTGACGTTACCCGATTCATTCAAAAATGGTGCCAAACTGTTGCAAAGACTCCCCTGATACGTTTGGCGGTGGATACAGAAGGGTTTTTATCATAGGGAATAAAATCAGGCCTCGACAACTTAATCTGCGGGAAAAAATTTTTTGGAAAACAATCCCTGACCGCGGGTCAGAATATCACCAAAAATCTGACGTTACCCGATTCACTCAAAAACGGTGCCAAACTGTTGCATAAACTCCCCTGATACGTTTGGCGGTGGATACAGAAGGGTTTTTATCATAGGGAATAAAATCAGGCCTCGACAACTTAACCTGCGGAAAAACTTTTTTTTGAAAAAAACGGCGGGTCAGAATTTCACCAAAAATCTGACGTTACCCGATTCATTCAAAAATGGTGCCAAACTGTTGCAAAGACTCCCCTGATACGTTTGGCGGTGGATAGAGAAGGGTTTTTATCATAGGGAATAAAATCAGGCCTCGACAACTTAATCTGCGGGAAAAAAATTTTTGGAAAAAAATCCCTGACCGCGGGTCAGAATATCACCAAAAATCTGACCTTACCCGATTCACTCAAAAACGGTGCCAAACTGTTGCATAGACTCCCCTGATACGTTTGGCGGTGGATACAGAAGGGTTTTTATCAAAGGGAATTAAATCAGGCCTCGACAACTAAACCTGCGGAAAAACTTTTTTTTAAAAAAAATCCCTGACCGGCGGGTCAGAATTTCACCAAAAAACTGACGTTACCCGATTCACTCAAAAATGGTGCCAAACTGTTTCAAAGACTCCCCTGATACGTTTGGCGGTGGATAGAGAAGGGTTTTTATCATAGGGAATTAAATCAGTCCTCGACAACTGAACCTGCGGAAAAACTTTTTTTTGAACAAAAAACCCTGACCGGCGGGTCAGAATTTCACCAAAAATCTGACGTTACCCGATTCACTCAAAAATGGTGCCAATCTATTTCAAAGACTCCCCTGATACGTTTGGCGGTGGATACAGAAGGGTTTTTATCATAGGGAATAAAATCAGGCCTCGACAACTTAACCTGCGGAAAAACTTTTTTTTGAAAAAAATCCCTGACCGGCGGGTCAGAATTTCACCAAAAATCTGACGTTACCCGATTCCCTCAAAAATGGTGCCAAACTGTTGCAAAGACTCCCCTGATACGTTTGGCAGTGGATACAGAAGGGTTTTTATCATAGGGAATAAAATCAGGCCTCGACAACTTGACCTGCGGGAAAAATTTTTTTTGAAAAAATTCCCTGACCGGCGGGTCAGAATTTCACCAAAAATCTGACGTTACCCGATTCACTCAAAAATGGTGCCAAACTGTTGCAAAGACTCCCCTGATACATTTGGCGGTGGATACAGAAGGGTTTTTATCATAGGGAATTAAATCAGGCCTCGACAACTTAACCTGCAGAAAAACTTTTTTTTGACCAAAAATCCCTGACCGGCGTGTCAGAATTTCACCAAAAATCTGACGTTACCCGATTCATTCAAAAATGGTGCCAAACTGTTGCAAAGACTCCCCTGATACGTTTGGCGGTGGATACAGAAGGGTTTTTATCATAGGGAATTAAATCAGGCCTCGACAACTTAATCTGCGGGAAAAAAATTTTTGGAAAACAATCCCTGACCGCGGGTCAGAATATCACCAAAAATCTGACGTTACCCGATTCACTCAAAAATGGTGCCAAACTGTTGCAAAGACTCCCCTGATATGTTTGGCGGTGGATAGAGAAGGGTTTTTATCATAGGGAATTGAATCAGGCCTCGACAACTTAACCTGCGGAAAAACTTTTTTTTGAAAAAAATCCCTGACCGGCGGGTCAGAATTTCACCAAAAATCTGACGTTACCCGATTCACTCAAAAATGGTGCCAATCTATTTCAAAGACTCCCCTGATACGTTTGGCGGTGGATACAGAAGGGTTTTTATCATAGGGAATAAAATCAGGCCTCGACAACTTAACCTGCGGAAAAACTTTTTTTTGAAAAAAATCCCTGACCGGCGGGTCAGAATTTCACCAAAAATCTGACGTTACCCGATTCCCTCAAAAATGGTGCCAAACTGTTGCAAAGACTCCCCTGATACGTTTGGCAGTGGATACAGAAGGGTTTTTATCATAGGGAATTAAATCAGGCCTCGACAACTTAACCTGCAGAAAAACTTTTTTTTGACCAAAAATCCCTGACCGGCGTGTCAGAATTTCACCAAAAATCTGACGTTACCCGATTCATTCAAAAATGGTGCCAAACTGTTGCAAAGACTCCCCTGATACGTTTGGCGGTGGATACAGAAGGGTTTTTATCATAGGGAATAAAATCAGGCCTCGACAACTTAATCTGCGGGAAAAAATTTTTTGGAAAACAATCCCTGACCGCGGGTCAGAATATCACCAAAAATCTGACGTTACCCGATTCACTCAAAAACGGTGCCAAACTGTTGCATAAACTCCCCTGATACGTTTGGCGGTGGATACAGAAGGGTTTTTATCATAGGGAATAAAATCAGGCCTCGACAACTTAACCTGCGGAAAAACTTTTTTTTGAAAAAAACGGCGGGTCAGAATTTCACCAAAAATCTGATGTTACCCGATTCATTCAAAAATGGTGCCAAACTGTTGCAAAGACTCCCCTGATACGTTTGGCGGTGGATAGAGAAGGGTTTTTATCATAGGGAATAAAATCAGGCCTCGACAACTTAATCTGCGGGAAAAAAAAATTTGGAAAAAAATCCCTGACCGCGGGTCAGAATATCACCAAAAATCTGACCTTACCCGATTCACTCAAAAACGGTGCCAAACTGTTGCATAGACTCCCCTGATACGTTTGGCGGTGGATACAGAAGGGTTTTTATCAAAGGGAATTAAATCAGGCCTCGACAACTAAACCTGCGGAAAAACTTTTTTTTAAAAAAAATCCCTGACCGGCGGGTCAGAATTTCACCAAAAAACTGACGTTACCCGATTCACTCAAAAATGGTGCCAAACTGTTTCAAAGACTCCCCTGATACGTTTGGCGGTGGATAGAGAAGGGTTTTTATCATAGGGAATTAAATCAGTCCTCGACAACTGAACCTGCGGAAAAACTTTTTTTTGAACAAAAAACCCTGACCGGCGGGTCAGAATTTCACCAAAAATCTGACGTTACCCGATTCACTCAAAAATGGTGCCAATCTATTTCAAAGACTCCCCTGATACGTTTGGCGGTGGATACAGAAGGGTTTTTATCATAGGGAATAAAATCAGGCCTCGACAACTTAACCTGCGGAAAAACTTTTTTTTGAAAAAAATCCCTGACCGGCGGGTCAGAATTTCACCAAAAATCTGACGTTACCCGATTCCCTCAAAAATGGTGCCAAACTGTTGCAAAGACTCCCCTGATACGTTTGGCAGTGGATACAGAAGGGTTTTTATCATAGGGAATAAAATCAGGCCTCGACAACTTGACCTGCGGGAAAAATTTTTTTTGAAAAAATTCCCTGACCGGCGGGTCAGAATTTCACCAAAAATCTGACGTTACCCGATTCACTCAAAAATGGTGCCAAACTGTTGCAAAGACTCCCCTGATACATTTGGCGGTGGATACAGAAGGGTTTTTATCATAGGGAATTAAATCAGGCCTCGACAACTTAACCTGCAGAAAAACTTTTTTTTGACCAAAAATCCCTGACCGGCGTGTCAGAATTTCACCAAAAATCTGACGTTACCCGATTCATTCAAAAATGGTGCCAAACTGTTGCAAAGACTCCCCTGATACGTTTGGCGGTGGATACAGAAGGGTTTTTATCATAGGGAATTAAATCAGGCCTCGACAACTTAATCTGCGGGAAAAAATTTTTTGGAAAACAATCCCTGACCGCGGGTCAGAATATCACCAAAAATCTGACGTTACCCGATTCACTCAAAAACGGTGCCAAACTGTTGCATAAACTCCCCTGATACGTTTGGCGGTGGATACAGAAGGGTTTTTATCATAGGGAATAAAATCAGGCCTCGACAACTTAACCTGCGGAAAAACTTTTTTTTGAAAAAAACGGCGGGTCAGAATTTCACCAAAAATCTGACGTTACCCGATTCATTCAAAAATGGTGCCAAACTGTTGCAAAGACTCCCCTGATACGTTTGGCGGTGGATACAGAAGGGTTTTTATCATAGGGAATAAAATCAGGCCTCGACAACTTAATCTGCGGGAAAAAATTTTTTGGAAAAAAATCCCTGACCGCGGGTCAGAATATCACCAAAAATCTGACCTTACCCGATTCACTCAAAAACGGTGCCAAACTGTTGCATAGACTCCCCTGATACGTTTGGCGGTGGATACAGAAGGGTTTTTATCAAAGGGAATTAAATCAGGCCTCGACAACTAAACCTGCGGAAAAACTTTTTTTAAAAAAAAATCCCTGACCGGCGGGTCAGAATTTCACCAAAAAACTGACGTTACCCGATTCACTCAAAAATGGTGCCAAACTGTTTCAAAGACTCCCCTGATACGTTTGGCGGTGGATAGAGAAGGGTTTTTATCATAGGGAATTAAATCAGTCCTCGACAACTGAACCTGCGGAAAAACTTTTTTTTGAACAAAAAACCCTGACCGGCGGGTCAGAATTTCTCCAAAAATCTGACGTTACCCGATTCACTCAAAAATGGTGCCAATCTATTTCAAAGACTCCCCTGATACGTTTGGCGGTGGATACAGAAGGGTTTTTATCATAGGGAATAAAATCAGGCCTCGACAACTTAACCTGCGGAAAAACTTTTTTTTGAAAAAAATCCCTGACCGGCGGGTCAGAATTTCACCAAAAATCTGACGTTACCCGATTCACTCAAAAATGGTGCCAAACTGTTGCAAAGACTCCCCTGATACGTTTGGCGGTGGATACAGAAGGGTTTTTATCATAGGGAATAAAATCAGGCCTCGACAACTTAATCTGCGGGAAAAATTTTTTTTGAAAAAAATCCCTGACCGGCGGGTGAAAATTTCACCAAAAATCTGACCTTACCCGATTCACTCAAAAATGGTGCCAAACTGTTGCAAAGACTCCCCTGATACGTTTGGCGGTGGATACAGAAGGGTTTTTATCAAAGGGAATTAAATCAGGCCTCGACAACTAAACCTGCGGAAAAACTTTTTTTAAAAAAAAATCCCTGACCGGCGGGTCAGAATTTCACCAAAAAACTGACGTTACCCGATTCACTCAAAAATGGTGCCAAACTGTTTCAAAGACTCCCCTGATACGTTTGGCGGTGGATAGAGAAGGGTTTTTATCATAGGGAATTAAATCAGTCCTCGACAACTGAACCTGCGGAAAAACTTTTTTTTGAACAAAAAACCCTGACCGGCGGGTCAGAATTTCACCAAAAATCTGACGTTACCCGATTCACTCAAAAATGGTGCCAATCTATTTCAAAGACTCCCCTGATACGTTTGGCGGTGGATACAGAAGGGTTTTTATCATAGGGAATAAAATCAGGCCTCGACAACTTAACCTGCGGAAAAACTTTTTTTTGAAAAAAATCCCTGACCGGCGGGTCAGAATTTCACCAAAAATCTGACGTTACCCGATTCACTCAAAAATGGTGCCAAACTGTTACAAAGACTCCCCTGATACGTTTGGCGGTGGATACAGAAGGGTTTTTATCATAGGGAATAAAATCAGGCCTCGACAACTTAACCTGCGGGAAAAATTTTTTTTGAAAAAAATCCCTGACCGGCGGGTCAAAATTTCACCAAAAATCTGACGTTACCCGATTCACTCAAAAATGGTGCCAAACTGTTGCAAAGACTCCCCTGATACGTTTGGCGGTGGATACAGAAGGGTTTTTATCATAGGGAATTAAATCAGGCCTCGACAACTTAACCTGCAGAAAAACTTTTTTTTGACCAAAAATCCCTGACCGGCGGGTCAGAATTTCACCAAAAATCTGACGTTACCCGATTCATTCAAAAATGGTGCCAAACTGTTGCAAAGACTCCCCTGATACGTTTGGCGGTGGATACAGAAGGGTTTTTATCATAGGGAATAAAATCAGGCCTCGACAACTTAACCTGCGGAAAAACGTTTTTTTGAACAAAAATCCCTGACCGGCGGGTCAGAATTTCACCAAAAAACTGACGTTACCCGATTCACTCAAAAATGGTGCCAAACTGTTTCAAAGACTCCCCTGATACGTTTGGCGGTGGATAGAGAAGGGTTTTTATCATAGGGAATTAAATCAGTCCTCGACAACTTAACCTGCGGAAAAACTTTTTTTTGAACAAAAAACCCTGACCGGCGGGTCAGAATTTCACCAAAAATCTGACGTTACCCGATTCACTCAAAAATGGTGCCAAACTGTTGCAAATACTCCCCTGATACGTTTGGCGGTGGATACAGAAGGGTTTTTATCATAGGGAATAAAATCAGGCCTCGACAACTTAACCTGCGGAAAAACGTTTTTTTGAACAAAAATCCCTGACCGGCGGGTCAGAATTTCACCAAAAAACTGACGTTACCCGATTCACTCAAAAATGGTGCCAAACTGTTTCAAAGACTCCCCTGATACGTTTGGCGGTGGATAGAGAAGGGTTTTTATCATAGGGAATTAAATCAGTCCTCGACAACTTAAACTTTTTTTTGAACAAAAAACCCTGACCGGCGGGTCAGAATTTCACCAAAAATCTGACGTTACCCGATTCACTCAAAAATGGTGCCAAACTGTTGCAAATACTCCCCTGATACGTTTGGCGGTGGATACAGAAGGGTTTTTATCATAGGGAATAAAATCAGGCCTCGACAACTTAACCTGCGGAAAAACTTTTTTTGAAAAAAATCCCTGACCGGCGGGTCAGAATTTCACCAAAAATCTGACGTTACCCGATTCACTCAAAAATGGTGCCAATCTATTTCAAAGACTCCCCTGATACGTTTGGCGGTGGATACAGAAGGGTTTTTATCATAGGGAATAAAATCAGGCCTCGACAACTTAACCTGCGGAAAAACTTTTTTTTGAAAAAAATCCCTGACCGGCGGGTCAGAATTTCACCAAAAATCTGACGTTACCCGATTCCCTCAAAAATGGTGCCAAACTGTTGCAAAGACTCCCCTGATACGTTTGGCAGTGGATACAGAAGGGTTTTTATCATAGGGAATAAAATCAGGCCTCGACAACTTGACCTGCGGGAAAATTTTTTTTTGAAAAAATTCCCTGACCGGCGGGTCAGAATTTCACCAAAAATCTGACGTTACCCGATTCACTCAAAAATGGTGCCAAACTGTTGCAAAGACTCCCCTGATACATTTGGCGGTGGATACAGAAGGGTTTTTATCATAGGGAATTAAATCAGGCCTCGACAACTTAACCTGCAGAAAAACTTTTTTTTGACCAAAAATCCCTGACCGGCGTGTCAGAATTTCACCAAAAATCTGACGTTACCCGATTCATTCAAAAATGGTGCCAAACTGTTGCAAAGACTCCCCTGATACGTTTGGCGGTGGATACAGAAGGGTTTTTATCATAGGGAATAAAATCAGGCCTCGACAACTTAATCTGCGGGAAAAAATTTTTTGGAAAACAATCCCTGACCGCGGGTCAGAATATCACCAAAAATCTGACGTTACCCGATTCACTCAAAAACGGTGCCAAACTGTTGCATAAACTCCCCTGATACGTTTGGCGGTGGATACAGAAGGGTTTTTATCATAGGGAATAAAATCAGGCCTCGACAACTTAACCTGCGGAAAAACTTTTTTTTGAAAAAAACGGCGGGTCAGAATTTCACCAAAAATCTGACGTTACCCGATTCATTCAAAAATGGTGCCAAACTGTTGCAAAGACTCCCCTGATACGTTTGGCGGTGGATAGAGAAGGGTTTTTATCATAGGGAATAAAATCAGGCCTCGACAACTTAATCTGCGGGAAAAAAAATTTTGGAAAAAAATCCCTGACCGCGGGTCAGAATATCACCAAAAATCTGACCTTACCCGATTCACTCAAAAACGGTGCCAAACTGTTGCATAGACTCCCCTGATACGTTTGGCGGTGGATACAGAAGGGTTTTTATCAAAGGGAATTAAATCAGGCCTCGACAACTAAACCTGCGGAAAAACTTTTTTTTAAAAAAAATCCCTGACCGGCGGGTCAGAATTTCACCAAAAAACTGACGTTACCCGATTCACTCAAAAATGGTGCCAAACTGTTTCAAAGACTCCCCTGATACGTTTGGCGGTGGATAGAGAAGGGTTTTTATCATAGGGAATTAAATCAGTCCTCGACAACTGAACCTGCGGAAAAACTTTTTTTTGAACAAAAAACCCTGACCGGCGGGTCAGAATTTCACCAAAAATCTGACGTTACCCGATTCACTCAAAAATGGTGCCAATCTATTTCAAAGACTCCCCTGATACGTTTGGCGGTGGATACAGAAGGGTTTTTATCATAGGGAATAAAATCAGGCCTCGACAACTTAACCTGCGGAAAAACTTTTTTTTGAAAAAAATCCCTGACCGGCGGGTCAGAATTTCACCAAAAATCTGACGTTACCCGATTCCCTCAAAAATGGTGCCAAACTGTTGCAAAGACTCCCCTGATACGTTTGGCAGTGGATACAGAAGGGTTTTTATCATAGGGAATAAAATCAGGCCTCGACAACTTGACCTGCGGGAAAAATTTTTTTTGAAAAAATTCCCTGACCGGCGGGTCAGAATTTCACCAAAAATCTGACGTTACCCGATTCACTCAAAAATGGTGCCAAACTGTTGCAAAGACTCCCCTGATACATTTGGCGGTGGATACAGAAGGGTTTTTATCATAGGGAATTAAATCAGGCCTCGACAACTTAACCTGCAGAAAAACTTTTTTTTGACCAAAAATCCCTGACCGGCGTGTCAGAATTTCACCAAAAATCTGACGTTACCCGATTCATTCAAAAATGGTGCCAAACTGTTGCAAAGACTCCCCTGATACGTTTGGCGGTGGATACAGAAGGGTTTTTATCATAGGGAATTAAATCAGGCCTCGACAACTTAATCTGCGGGAAAAAAATTTTTGGAAAACAATCCCTGACCGCGGGTCAGAATATCACCAAAAATCTGACGTTACCCGATTCACTCAAAAATGGTGCCAAACTGTTGCAAAGACTCCCCTGATATGTTTGGCGGTGGATAGAGAAGGGTTTTTATCATAGGGAATTGAATCAGGCCTCGACAACTTAACCTGCGGAAAAACTTTTTTTTGAAAAAAATCCCTGACCGGCGGGTCAGAATTTCACCAAAAATCTGACGTTACCCGATTCACTCAAAAATGGTGCCAATCTATTTCAAAGACTCCCCTGATACGTTTGGCGGTGGATACAGAAGGGTTTTTATCATAGGGAATAAAATCAGGCCTCGACAACTTAACCTGCGGAAAAACTTTTTTTTGAAAAAAATCCCTGACCGGCGGGTCAGAATTTCACCAAAAATCTGACGTTACCCGATTCCCTCAAAAATGGTGCCAAACTGTTGCAAAGACTCCCCTGATACGTTTGGCAGTGGATACAGAAGGGTTTTTATCATAGGGAATAAAATCAGGCCTCGACAACTTGACCTGCGGGAAAATTTTTTTTTGAAAAAATTCCCTGACCGGCGGGTCAGAATTTCACCAAAAATCTGACGTTACCCGATTCACTCAAAAATGGTGCCAAACTGTTGCAAAGACTCCCCTGATACATTTGGCGGTGGATACAGAAGGGTTTTTATCATAGGGAATTAAATCAGGCCTCGACAACTTAACCTGCAGAAAAACTTTTTTTTGACCAAAAATCCCTGACCGGCGTGTCAGAATTTCACCAAAAATCTGACGTTACCCGATTCATTCAAAAATGGTGCCAAACTGTTGCAAAGACTCCCCTGATACGTTTGGCGGTGGATACAGAAGGGTTTTTATCATAGGGAATAAAATCAGGCCTCGACAACTTAATCTGCGGGAAAAAATTTTTTGGAAAACAATCCCTGACCGCGGGTCAGAATATCACCAAAAATCTGACGTTACCCGATTCACTCAAAAACGGTGCCAAACTGTTGCATAAACTCCCCTGATACGTTTGGCGGTGGATACAGAAGGGTTTTTATCATAGGGAATAAAATCAGGCCTCGACAACTTAACCTGCGGAAAAACTTTTTTTGAAAAAAACGGCGGGTCAGAATTTCACCAAAAATCTGACGTTACCCGATTCATTCAAAAATGGTGCCAAACTGTTGCAAAGACTCCCCTGATACGTTTGGCGGTGGATAGAGAAGGGTTTTTATCATAGGGAATAAAATCAGGCCTCGACAACTTAATCTGCGGGAAAAAAAATTTTGGAAAAAAATCCCTGACCGCGGGTCAGAATATCACCAAAAATCTGACCTTACCCGATTCACTCAAAAACGGTGCCAAACTGTTGCATAGACTCCCCTGATACGTTTGGCGGTGGATACAGAAGGGTTTTTATCAAAGGGAATTAAATCAGGCCTCGACAACTAAACCTGCGGAAAAACTTTTTTTTAAAAAAAATCCCTGACCGGCGGGTCAGAATTTCACCAAAAAACTGACGTTACCCGATTCACTCAAAAATGGTGCCAAACTGTTTCAAAGACTCCCCTGATACGTTTGGCGGTGGATAGAGAAGGGTTTTTATCATAGGGAATTAAATCAGTCCTCGACAACTGAACCTGCGGAAAAACTTTTTTTTGAACAAAAAACCCTGACCGGCGGGTCAGAATTTCACCAAAAATCTGACGTTACCCGATTCACTCAAAAATGGTGCCAATCTATTTCAAAGACTCCCCTGATACGTTTGGCGGTGGATACAGAAGGGTTTTTATCATAGGGAATAAAATCAGGCCTCGACAACTTAACCTGCGGAAAAACTTTTTTTTGAAAAAAATCCCTGACCGGCGGGTCAGAATTTCACCAAAAATCTGACGTTACCCGATTCCCTCAAAAATGGTGCCAAACTGTTGCAAAGACTCCCCTGATACGTTTGGCAGTGGATACAGAAGGGTTTTTATCATAGGGAATAAAATCAGGCCTCGACAACTTGACCTGCGGGAAAAAATTTTTTTGAAAAAATTCCCTGACCGGCGGGTCAGAATTTCACCAAAAATCTGACGTTACCCGATTCACTCAAAAATGGTGCCAAACTGTTGCAAAGACTCCCCTGATACATTTGGCGGTGGATACAGAAGGGTTTTTATCATAGGGAATTAAATCAGGCCTCGACAACTTAACCTGCAGAAAAACTTTTTTTTGACCAAAAATCCCTGACCGGCGTGTCAGAATTTCACCAAAAATCTGACGTTACCCGATTCATTCAAAAATGGTGCCAAACTGTTGCAAAGACTCCCCTGATACGTTTGGCGGTGGATACAGAAGGGTTTTTATCATAGGGAATTAAATCAGGCCTCGACAACTTAATCTGCGGGAAAAATTTTTTTGGAAAACAATCCCTGACCGGCGGGTCAAAATTTCACCAAAAATCTGACGTTACCCGATTCACTCAAAAACGGTGCCAAACTGTTTCAAAGACTCCCCTGATACGTTTGGCGGTGGATACAGAAGGGTTTTTATCATAGGGAATTAAATCAGTCCTCGACAACTTAACCTGCGGAAAAACTTTTTTTTGAACAAAAAACCCTGACCGGCGGGTCAGAATTTCACCAAAAATCTGACGTTACCCGATTCATTCAAAAATGGTGCCAATCTATTTCAAAGACTCCCCTGATACGTTTGGCGGTGGATACAGAAGGGTTTTTATCATAGGGAATAAAATCAGGCCTCGACAACTTAACCTGCGGGAAAAAAATTTTTGGAAAAAAATCCCTGACCGCGGGTCAGAATTTCACCAAAAATCTGACCTTACCCGATTCACTCAAAAATGGTGCCAAACTGTTACAAAGACTCCCCTGATACGTTTGGCGGTGGATACAGAAGGGTTTTTATCATAGGGAATAAAATCAGGCCTCGACAACTTAACCTGCGGGAAAAATTTTTTTTGAAAAAAATCCCTGACCGGCGGGTCAGAATTTCACCAAAAATCTGACGTTACCCGATTCACTCAAAAATGGTGCCAAACTGTTGCAAAGACTCCCCTGATACGTTTGGCGGTGGATACAGAAGGGTTTTTATCATAGGGAATTAAATCAGGCCTCGACAACTTAACCTGCAGAAAAACTTTTTTTTGACCAAAAAACCCTGACCGGCGGGTCAGAATTTCACCAAAAATCTGACGTTACCCGATTCACTCAAAAATGGTGCCAAACTGTTGCAAAGACTCCCCTGATACGTTTGGCGGTGGATACAGAAGGGTTTTTATCATAGGGAATAAAATCAGGCCTCGACAACTTAACCTGCGGAAAAACGTTTTTTTGAACAAAAATCCCTGACCGGCGGGTCAGAATTTCACCAAAAATCTGACGTTACCCGATTCACTCAAAAATGGGGCCAAACTGTTTCAAAGACTCCCCTGATACGTTTGGCGGTGGATACAGAAGGGTTTTTATCATAGGGAATAAAATCAGGCCTCGACAACTTAACCTGCGGAAAAACTTTTTTTTGAACAAAAAACCCTGACCGGCGGGTCAGAATTTCACCAAAAATCTGACGTTACCCGATTCACTCAAAAATGGTGCCAAACTGTTGCAAAGACTCCCCTGATACGTTTGGCGGTGGATACAGAAGGGTTTTTATCATAGGGAATTAAATCAGTCCTCGACAACTTAAACTTTTTTTTGAACAAAAAACCCTGACCGGCGGGTCAGAATTTCACCAAAAATCTGACGTTACCCGATTCACTCAAAAATGGTGCCAAACTGTTGCAAATACTCCCCTGATACGTTTGGCGGTGGATACAGAAGGGTTTTTATCATAGGGAATAAAATCAGGCCTCGACAACTTAACCTGCGGAAAAACTTTTTTTTGAACAAAAATCCCTGACCGGCGGGTCAGAATTTCACCAAAAATCTGACGTTACCCGATTCACTCAAAAATGGTGCCAAACTGTTGCAAAGACTCCCCTGATACGTTTGGCGGTGGATACAGAAGGGTTTTTATCATAGGGAATTAAATCAGGCCTCGACAACTTAACCTGCAGAAAAACTTTTTTTTGACCAAAAATCCCTGACCGGCGGGTCAGAATTTCACCAAAAATCTGACGTTACCCGATTCATTCAAAAATGGTGCCAAACTGTTGCAAAGACTTCCCTGATACGTTTGGCGGTGGATACAGAAGGGTTTTTATCATAGGGAATAAAATCAGGCCTCGACAACTTAACCTGCGGAAAAACGTTTTTTTGAACAAAAATCCCTGACCGGCGGGTCAGAATTTCACCCAAAAACTGACGTTACCCGATTCACTCAAAAATGGTGCCAAACTGTTTCAAAGACTCCCCTGATACGTTTGGCGGTGGATAGAGAAGGGTTTTTATCATAGGGAATTAAATCAGTCCTCGACAACTTAACCTGCGGAAAAACTTTTTTTTGAACAAAAAACCCTGACCGGCGGGTCAGAATTTCACCAAAAATCTGACGTTACCCGATTCACTCAAAAATGGTGCCAAACTGTTGCAAATACTCCCCTGATACGTTTGGCGGTGGATACAGAAGGGTTTTTATCATAGGGAATAAAATCAGGCCTCGACAACTTAACCTGCGGAAAAACTTTTTTTGAAAAAAATCCCTGACCGGCGGGTCAGAATTTCACCAAAAATCTGACGTTACCCGATTCACTCAAAAATGGTGCCAAACTGTTGCAAAGACTCCCCTGATATGTTTGGCGGTGGATAGAGAAGGGTTTTTATCATAGGGAATTGAATCAGGCCTCGACAACTTAACCTGCGGGAAAACTTTTTTTTGAAAAAAATCCCTGACCGGCGGGTCAGAATTTCACCAAAAATCTGACGTTACCCGATTCCCTCAAAAATGGTGCCAAACTGTTGCAAAGACTCCCCTGATACGTTTGGCGGTGGATACAGAAGGGTTTTTATCATAGGGAATTGAATCAGGCCTCGACAACTTAACCTGCGGGAAAACTTTTTTTTGAAAAAAATCCCTGACCGGCGGGTCAGAATTTCACCAAAAATCTGACGTTACCCGATTCACTCAAAAATGGTGCCAAACTGTTGCAAAGACTCCCCTGATACGTTTGGCGGTGGATACAGAAGGGTTTTTATCATAGGGAATTAAATCAGGCCTCGACAACTTAACCTGCGGGAAAACTTTTTTTTGAAAAAAATCCCTGACCGGCGGGTCAGAATTTCACCAAAAATCTGACGTTACCCGATTCACTCAAAAATGGTGCCAAACTGTTGCAAAGACTCCCCTGATACGTTTGGCGGTGGATACAGAAGGGTTTTTATCATAGGGAATTAAATCAGGCCTCGACAACTTAACCTGCAGAAAAACTTTTTTTTGACCAAAAATCCCTGACCGGCGGGTCAGAATTTCACCAAAAATCTGACGTTACCCGATTCATTCAAAAATGGTGCCAAACTGTTGCAAAGACTCCCCTGATACGTTTGGCGGTGGATACAGAAGGGTTTTTATCATAGGGAATAAAATCAGGCCTCGATAACTTAATCTGCGGGAAAAAAATTTTTGGATAAAAATCCCTGACCGCGGGTCAGAATATCACCAAAAATCTGACGTTACCCGATTCACTCAAAAACGGTCCCAAACTGTTGCATAGACTCCCCTGATACGTTTGGCGGTGGATACAGAAGGGTTTTTATCATAGGGAATAAAATCAGGCCTCGACAACTTAACCTGCGGAAAAAGTTTTTTTTGAAAAAAATCCCTGACCGGCGGGTCAGAATTTCACCAAAAATCTGACGTTACCCTATTCACTCAAAAACGGTGCCAAACTGTTGCAAAGACTCCCCTGATACGTTTGGCGGTGGATACAGAAGGTTTTTTATCATAGGGAATAAAATCAGGCCTCGACACCTTAACCTGCGGAAAACCTTTTTTTGGAAAAAATCACTGACCGGCGGGTCAGAATTTCACCAAAAAACTGACGTTACCCGATTCACTCAAAAATGGTGCCAAACTGTTGCAAAGGCTCCCCTGATACGTTTGGCGGTGGATACAGAAGGGTTTTTATCATAGGGAATAAAATCAGGCCTCGACAACTTAACCTGCGGAAAAACTTTTTTTTGAAAGAAATCCCTGACCGGCGGGTGAGAATTTCACCAAAAAACTGACGTTACCCGATTCACTCAAAAATGGTGCCAAACTGTTGCAAAGACTCCCCTGATACGTTTGGCGGTGGATACAGAAGGGTTTTTATCATAGGGAATTAAATCAGGCCTCGACAACTTAACCTGCGGAAAAACTTTTTTTGAAAAAAATCCCTGACCGGCGGGTCAGAATTTCACCAAAAATCAGATGTTACCCTATTCACTCAAAAATGGTGCCGAACTGTTGCTAAGACTCCCCTGATACCTTTGGCGGTGGATAGAGAAGGGTTTTTATCATAGGGAATTAAATCAGGCCTCGACAACTTAACCTGCGGAAAAACTTTTTTTGAAAAAAAAACCCTGACCGGCGGGTCAGAATTTCACCCAAAATCTGACGTTACCCTATTCACTCAAAAATGGTCCCAAACTGTTGCAAAGACTCCCCTGATACGTTTGGCGGTGGATAGAGAAGGGTTTTTATCATAGGGAAATAAATCAGTCCTCGACAACTTAACCTGCGGGAAAACTTTTTTTTGAAAAAAATCCCTGACCGGCGGGTCAGAAGTTCACCAGAAAAACTGACGCTACCCGATGGGTCAGAATTTCACCCAAAATCTGACGTTACCCTATTCACTCAAAAACGGTGCCAAACTGTTGCAAAGACTCCCCTGATACGTTTGGCGTTGGATACAGAAGGGTTGTTATCATAGGGAATAAAATTAGGCCTCGACAACTTAACCTGCGGAAAAAACTTTTTTTTGAACAAAAATCCCTGACCGGCGGATCAGAATTTCACCAAAAATCTGACGTTACCCGATTCACTCAAAAATGGTGTCAAACTGTTGCATATTCTCCCCTGATACGTTTGGCGGTGGATACAGAAGGGTTTTTATCATAGGGAATAAAATCAGGCCTCGACAATTTAACCTGCGGGAAAACTTTTTTTTGAAAAAAATCCCTGACCGGCGGGTCAGAATTTCACCAAAAATCAGACGTTACCCTATTCACTCAAAAATGGTGCCAAACTGTTGCAAAGACTCCCCTGATACGTTTGGCGGTGGATACAGAAGGGTTTTTATCATAGGGAATAAAATCAGGCCTCAACAACTTAACCTGCGGGAAAACTTTTTTTTGAAAAAAATCCCTGACCGGCGGGTCAGAATTTCACCAGAATAACTGACGCTACCCGATGGGTCAGAATTTCACCAAAAAACTGACGCTACCCGATTCACTCAAAAACGGTGCCAAACTGTTGCAAAGACTCCCCTGATACGTTTGGCGGTGGATACAGAAGGGCTTTTATCATAGGGAATAAAATCAGGCCTCAACAACTTAACCTGCGGGAAAACTTTTTTGTGAAAAAAATCCCTGACCGGCGGGTCAGAATTTCACCAAAAATCTGACGTTACCCTATTCCCTCAAAAACGGTGCCAAACTGTTGCAAAGACTCCCCTGATACGTTTGGCGGTGGATACAGAACGGTTTTTATCATAGGGAATAAAATCAGGCCTCGACAACTTAACCTGCGGAAAAACTTTTTTTTTGAAAAAAACCCCTGAACGGCGGGTCAGAATTTCACCAAAAATCTGACGTTACCCAATTCACTCAAGAACGTTACCAAACTGTTGCAAAGACTCCCCTGGTATATTTGGCGATGGATACAGAAGGGTTTTTATCATAGGGAATTAAATCAGGCCTCGACAACTTAAGCTGGGGAAAAACTGATTTTTGACCAAAAATCCCTGACCGGCGGGTCAGAATTTCACCAAAAATCTGACGTTACCCGATTCATTCAAAAATGGTGCCAAACTGTTGCAAAGACTGCCCTGATACGTTTGGCGGTAGATACAGAAGGGTTTTTATCATAGGGAATCAAATCAGGCCTCGACAACATAATCTGCGGGAAAAAAATTTTTGGAAAAAAATCCCTGACCGCGGGTCAGAATATCACCAAAAATCTGACGTTACCCGATTCACTCAAAAACGGTGCCAAACTGTTGCAAAGACTCCCCTGATACGTTTGGCGGTGGATACAGAAGGGTTTTTATCATAGGGAATAAAATCAGGCCTCGACAACTTAACCTGCGGAAAAACTTTTTTTTTGAAAAAAATCCCTGACCGGCGGGTCAGAATATCACCAAAAATCTGACGTTACCCGATTCACTCAAAAACGGGGCCAAACTGTTGCATAGACTCCCCTGATACGTTTGGCGGTGGATACAGAAGGGTTTTTATCATAGGGAATAAAATCAGGCCTCGACAACTTAACCTGCGGAAAAACTTTTTTTTGAAAAAAATCCCTGACCGGCGGGTCAGAATTTCACCAAAAATCTGACGTTACCCTATTCACTCAAAAACGGTGCCAAACTGTTGCAAAGACTCCCCTGATACGTTTGGCGGTGGATACAGAAGGGTTTTTATCATAGGGAATAAAATCAGGCCTCGACACCTTAACCTGCGGAAAAACTTTTTTTGGAAAAAATCCCTGACCGGCGGGTCAGAATTTCACCCAAAATCTGACGTTACCCTATTCACTCAAAAATGGTGCCAAACTGTTGCAAAGACTCCCCTGATACGTTTGGCGGTGGATAGAGAAGGGTTTTTATCATAGGGAAATAAATCAGTCCTCGACAACTTAACCTGCGGGAAAACTTTTTTTTGAAAAAAATCCCTGACCGGCGGGTCAGAAGTTCACCAGAAAAACTGACGCTACCCGATGGGTCAGAATTTCACCCAAAATCTGACGTTACCCTATTCACTCAAAAACGGTGCCAAACTGTTGCAAAGACTCCCCTGATACGTTTGGCGTTGGATACAGAAGGGTTGTTATCATAGGGAATAAAATTAGGCCTCGACAACTTAACCTGCGGAAAAAACTTTTTTTTGAACAAAAATCCCTGACCGGCGGATCAGAATTTCACCAAAAATCTGACGTTACCCGATTCACTCAAAAATGGTGTCAAACTGTTGCATATTCTCCCCTGATACGTTTGGCGGTGGATACAGAAGGGTTTTTATCATAGGGAATAAAATCAGGCCTCGACAATTTAACCTGCGGGAAAACTTTTTTTTGAAAAAAATCCCTGACCGGCGGGTCAGAATTTCACCAAAAATCAGACGTTACCCTATTCACTCAAAAATGGTGCCAAACTGTTGCAAAGACTCCCCTGATACGTTTGGCGGTGGATACAGAAGGGTTTTTATCATAGGGAATAAAATCAGGCCTCAACAACTTAACCTGCGGGAAAACTTTTTTTTGAAAAAAATCCCTGACCGGCGGGTCAGAATTTCACCAGAATAACTGACGCTACCCGATGGGTCAGAATTTCACCAAAAAACTGACGCTACCCGATTCACTCAAAAACGGTGCCAAACTGTTGCAAAGACTCCCCTGATACGTTTGGCGGTGGATACAGAAGGGCTTTTATCATAGGGAATAAAATCAGGCCTCAACAACTTAACCTGCGGGAAAACTTTTTTGTGAAAAAAATCCCTGACCGGCGGGTCAGAATTTCACCAAAAATCTGACGTTACCCTATTCCCTCAAAAACGGTGCCAAACTGTTGCAAAGACTCCCCTGATACGTTTGGCGGTGGATACAGAAGGGTTTTTATCATAGGGAATAAAATCAGGCCTCGACAACTTAACCTGCGGAAAAACTTTTTTTTTGAAAAAAACCCCTGAACGGCGGGTCAGAATTTCACCAAAAATCTGACGTTACCCAATTCACTCAAGAACGTTACCAAACTGTTGCAAAGACTCCCCTGGTATATTTGGCGATGGATACAGAAGGGTTTTTATCATAGGGAATTAAATCAGGCCTCGACAACTTAAGCTGGGGAAAAACTGATTTTTGACCAAAAATCCCTGACCGGCGGGTCAGAATTTCACCAAAAATCTGACGTTACCCGATTCATTCAAAAATGGTGCCAAACTGTTGCAAAGACTGCCCTGATACGTTTGGCGGTAGATACAGAAGGGTTTTTATCATAGGGAATCAAATCAGGCCTCGACAACATAATCTGCGGGAAAAAATTTTTTGGAAAAAAATCCCTGACCGCGGGTCAGAATATCACCAAAAATCTGACGTTACCCGATTCACTCAAAAACGGTGCCAAACTGTTGCAAAGACTCCCCTGATACGTTTGGCGGTGGATACAGAAGGGTTTTTATCATAGGGAATAAAATCAGGCCTCGACAACTTAACCTGCGGAAAAACTTTTTTTTTGAAAAAAATCCCTGACCGGCGGGTCAGAATATCACCAAAAATCTGACGTTACCCGATTCACTCAAAAACGGTGCCAAACTGTTGCATAGACTCCCCTGATACGTTTGGCGGTGGATACAGAAGGGTTTTTATCATAGGGAATAAAATCAGGCCTCGACAACTTAACCTGCGGAAAAACTTTTTTTTGAAAAAAATCCCTGACCGGCGGGTCAGAATTTCACCAAAAATCTGACGTGACCCTATTCACTCAAAAACGGTGCCAAACTGTTGCAAAGACTCCCCTGATACGTTTGGCGGTGGATACAGAAGGGTTTTTATCATAGGGAATAAAATCAGGCCTCGACACCTTAACCTGCGGAAAAACTTTTTTTGGAAAAAATCCCTGACCGGCGGGTCAGAATTTCACCAAAAAACTGACGTTACCCGATTCACTCAAAAATGGTGCCAAACTGTTGCAAAGGCTCCCCTGATACGTTTGGCGGTGGATACAGAAGGGTTTTTATCATAGGGAATAAAATCAGGCTTCGACAACTTAACCTGCGGGAAAACTTTTTTTTGAAAAAAATCCCTGACCGGCGGGTCAGAAGTTCACCAGAAAAACTGACGCTACCCGATGGGTCAGAATTTCACCCAAAATCTGACGTTACCCTATTCACTCAAAAACGGTGCCAAACTGTTGCAAAGACTCCCCTGATACGTTTGGCGTTGGATACAGAAGGGTTTTTATCATAGGGAATAAAATTAGGCCTCGACAACTTAACCTGCGGAAAAACCTTTTTTTTGAACAAAAATCCCTGACCGGCGGATCAGAATTTCACCAAAAATCTGACGTTACCCGATTCACTCAAAAATGGTGCCAAACTGTTGCAAAGACTCCCCTGATACGTTTGGCGGTGGATACAGAAGGGTTTTTATCATAGGGAATTGAATCAGGCCTCGACAACTTAACCTGCGGGAAAACTTTTTTTTGAAAAAAATCCCTGACCGGCGGGTCAGAATTTCACCAAAAATCTGACGTTACCCGATTCACTCAAAAATGGTGCCAATCTATTTCAAAGACTCCCCTGATACGTTTGGCGGTGGATACAGAAGGGTTTTTGTCATAGGGAATAAAATCAGGCCTCGACAACTTAACCTGCGGAAAAACTTTTTTTTGAAAAAAATCCCTGACCGGCGGGTCAGAATTTCACCAAAAATCTGACGTTACCCGATTCACTCAAAAATGGTGCCAAACTGTTGCAAAGACTCCCCTGATACGTTTGGCGGTGGATACAGAAGGGTTTTTATCATAGGGAATAAAATCAGGCCTCGACAACTTAACCTGCGGAAAAACTTTTTTTTGAAAAAAATCCCTGACCGGCGGGTCAGAATTTCACCAAAAATCTGACGTTACCCTATTCACTCAAAAACGGTGCCAAACTGTTGCAAAGACTCCCCTGATACGTTTGGCGGTGGATACAGAAGGGTTTTTATCATAGGGAATAAAATCAGGCCTCGACACCTTAACCTGCGGAAAAACTTTTTTTGGAAAAAATCCCTGACCGGCGGGTCAGAATTTCACCAAAAAACTGACGTTACCCGATTCACTCAAAAATGGTGCCAAACTGTTGCAAAGGCTCCCCTGATACGTTTGGCGGTGGATACAGAAGGGTTTTTATCATAGGGAATAAAATCAGGCTTCGACAACTTAACCTGCGGGAAAACTTTTTTTTGAAAAAAATCCCTGACCGGCGGGTCAGAAGTTCACCAGAAAAACTGACGCTACCCGATGGGTCAGAATTTCACCCAAAATCTGACGTTACCCTATTCACTCAAAAACGGTGCCAAACTGTTGCAAAGACTCCCCTGATACGTTTGGCGTTGGATACAGAAGGGTTTTTATCATAGGGAATAAAATTAGGCCTCGACAACTTAACCTGCGGAAAAAACTTTTTTTTGAACAAAAATCCCTGACCGGCGGATCAGAATTTCACCAAAAATCTGACGTTACCCGATTCACTCAAAAATGGTGCCAAACTGTTGCAAAGACTCCCCTGATACGTTTGGCGGTGGATACAGAAGGGTTTTTATCATAGGGAATTGAATCAGGCCTCGACAACTTAACCTGCGGGAAAACTTTTTTTTGAAAAAAATCCCTGACCGGCGGGTCAGAATTTCACCAAAAATCTGACGTTACCCGATTCACTCAAAAATGGTGCCAATCTATTTCAAAGACTCCCCTGATACGTTTGGCGGTGGATACAGAAGGGTTTTTGTCATAGGGAATAAAATCAGGCCTCGACAACTTAACCTGCGGAAAAACTTTTTTTTGAAAAAAATCCCTGACCGGCGGGTCAGAATTTCACCAAAAATCTGACGTTACCCGATTCACTCAAAAATGGTGCCAAACTGTTGCAAAGACTCCCCTGATACGTTTGGCGGTGGATACAGAAGGGTTTTTATCATAGGGAATAAAATCAGGCCTCGACCACTTAACCTGCGGGAAAAATTTTTTTTGAAAAAAATCCCTGACCGGCGGGTCAGAATTTCACCAAAAATCTGACGTTACCCGATTCACTCAAAAATGGTGCCAAACTGTTGCAAAGACTCCCCTGATACGTTTGGCGGTGGATACAGAAGGGTTTTTATCATAGGGAATTAAATCAGGCCTCGACAACTTAACCTGCAGAAAAACTTTTTTTTGACCAAAAATCCCTGACCGGCGGGTCAAAATTTCACCAAAAATCTGACGTTACCCGATTCATTCAAAAATGGTGCCAAACTGTTGCAAAGACTCCCCTGATACGTTTGGCGGTGGATACAGAAGGGTTTTTATCATAGGGAATAAAATCAGGCCTCGATAACTTAATCTGCGGGAAAAAATTTTTTGGATAAAAATCCCTGACCGCGGGTCAGAATTTCACCAAAAATCTGACGTTACCCGATTCATTCAAAAATGGTGCCAAACTGTTGCAAAGACTCCCCTGATACGTTTGGCGGTGGATACAGAAGGGTTTTTATCATAGGGAATAAAATCAGGCCTCGATAACGTAATCTGCGGGAAAAAATTTTTTGGAAAAAAATCCCTGACCGCGGGTCAGAATATCACCAAAAATCTGACGTTACCCGATTCACTCAAAAACGGTGCCAAACTGTTGCATAGACTCCCCTGATACGTTTGGCGGTGGATACAGAAGGGTTTTTATCATAGGGAATAAAATTAGGCCTCGACAACTTAACCTGCGGAAAAAACTTTTTTTTGAACAAAAATCCCTGACCGGCGGATCAGAATTTCACCAAAAATCTGACGTTACCCGATTCACTCAAAAATGGTGCCAAACTGTTGCAAAGACTCCCCTGATACGTTTGGCGGTGGATACAGAAGGGTTTTTATCATAGGGAATTGAATCAGGCCTCGACAACTTAACCTGCGGGAAAACTTTTTTTTGAAAAAAATCCCTGACCGGCGGGTCAGAATTTCACCAAAAATCTGACGTTACCCGATTCACTCAAAAATGGTGCCAATCTATTTCAAAGACTCCCCTGATACGTTTGGCGGTGGATACAGAAGGGTTTTTGTCATAGGGAATAAAATCAGGCCTCGACAACTTAACCTGCGGAAAAACTTTTTTTTGAAAAAAATCCCTGACCGGCGGGTCAGAATTTCACCAAAAATCTGACGTTACCCGATTCACTCAAAAATGGTGCCAAACTGTTGCAAAGACTCCCCTGATACGTTTGGCGGTGGATACAGAAGGGTTTTTATCATAGGGAATAAAATCAGGCCTCGACCACTTAACCTGCGGGAAAAATTTTTTTTGAAAAAAATCCCTGACCGGCGGGTCAGAATTTCACCAAAAATCTGACGTTACCCGATTCACTCAAAAATGGTGCCAAACTGTTGCAAAGACTCCCCTGATACGTTTGGCGGTGGATACAGAAGGGTTTTTATCATAGGGAATTAAATCAGGCCTCGACAACTTAACCTGCAGAAAAACTTTTTTTTGACCAAAAATCCCTGACCGGCGGGTCAAAATTTCACCAAAAATCTGACGTTACCCGATTCATTCAAAAATGGTGCCAAACTGTTGCAAAGACTCCCCTGATACGTTTGGCGGTGGATACAGAAGGGTTTTTATCATAGGGAATAAAATCAGGCCTCGATAACTTAATCTGCGGGAAAAAATTTTTTGGATAAAAATCCCTGACCGCGGGTCAGAATTTCACCAAAAATCTGACGTTACCCGATTCATTCAAAAATGGTGCCAAACTGTTGCAAAGACTCCCCTGATACGTTTGGCGGTGGATACAGAAGGGTTTTTATCATAGGGAATAAAATCAGGCCTCGATAACGTAATCTGCGGGAAAAAATTTTTTGGATAAAAATCCCTGACCGCGGGTCAGAATTTCACCAAAAATCTGACGTTACCCGATTCATTCAAAAATGGTGCCAAACTGTTGCAAAGACTCCCCTGATACGTTTGGCGGTGGATAGAGAAGGGTTTTTATCATAGGGAAATAAATCAGTCCTCGACAACTTAACCTGCGGGAAAACTTTTTTTTGAAAAAAATCCCTGACCGGCGGGTCAGAAGTTCACCAGAAAAACTGACGCTACCCGATGGGTCAGAATTTCACCCAAAATCTGACGTTACCCTATTCACTCAAAAACGGTGCCAAACTGTTGCAAAGACTCCCCTGATACGTTTGGCGGTGGATACAGAAGGGTTTTTATCATAGGGAATAAAATCAGGCCTCAACAACTTACCCTGCGGGAAAACTTTTTTTTGAAAAAAATCCCTGACCGGCGGGTCAGAATTTCACCAGAATAACTGACGCTACCCGATGGGTCAGAATTTCACCAAAAAACTGACGCTACCCGATTCACTCAAAAACGGTGCCAAACTGTTGCAAAGACTCCCCTGATACGTTTGGCGGTGGATACAGAAGGGTTTTTATCATAGGGAATAAAATCAGGCCTCGACAACTTAACCTGCGGAAAAACTTTTTTTTTGAAAAAAACCCCTGAACGGCGGGTCAGAATTTCACCAAAAATCTGACGTTACCCAATTCACTCAAGAACGTTACCAAACTGTTGCAAAGACTCCCCTGGTATATTTGGCGATGGATACAGAAGGGTTTTTATCATAGGGAATTAAATCAGGCCTCGACAACTTAAGCTGGGGAAAAACTGATTTTTGACCAAAAATCCCTGACCGGCGGGTCAGAATTTCACCAAAAATCTGACGTTACCCGATTCATTCAAAAATGGTGCCAAACTGTTGCAAAGACTGCCCTGATACGTTTGGCGGTAGATACAGAAGGGTTTTTATCATAGGGAATCAAATCAGGCCTCGACAACATAATCTGCGGGAAAAAATTTTTTGGAAAAAAATCCCTGACCGCGGGTCAGAATATCACCAAAAATCTGACGTTACCCGATTCACTCAAAAACGGTGCCAAACTGTTGCAAAGACTCCCCTGATACGTTTGGCGGTGGATACAGAAGGGTTTTTATCATAGGGAATAAAATCAGGCCTCGACAACTTAACCTGCGGAAAAACTTTTTTTTTGAAAAAAATCCCTGACCGGCGGGTCAGAATATCACCAAAAATCTGACGTTACCCGATTCACTCAAAAACGGTGCCAAACTGTTGCATAGACTCCCCTGATACGTTTGGCGGTGGATACAGAAGGGTTTTTATCATAGGGAATAAAATCAGGCCTCGACAACTTAACCTGCGGAAAAACTTTTTTTTGAAAAAAATCCCTGACCGGCGGGTCAGAATTTCACCAAAAATCTGACGTTACCCTATTCACTCAAAAACGGTGCCAAACTGTTGCAAAGACTCCCCTGATACGTTTGGCGGTGGATACAGAAGGGTTTTTATCATAGGGAATAAAATCAGGCCTCGACACCTTAACCTGCGGAAAAACTTTTTTTGGAAAAAATCCCTGACCGGCGGGTCAGAATTTCACCAAAAAACTGACGTTACCCGATTCACTCAAAAATGGTGCCAAACTGTTGCAAAGGCTCCCCTGATACGTTTGGCGGTGGATACAGAAGGGTTTTTATCATAGGGAATAAAATCAGGCTTCGACAACTTAACCTGCGGGAAAACTTTTTTTTGAAAAAAATCCCTGACCGGCGGGTCAGAAGTTCACCAGAAAAACTGACGCTACCCGATGGGTCAGAATTTCACCCAAAATCTGACGTTACCCTATTCACTCAAAAACGGTGCCAAACTGTTGCAAAGACTCCCCTGATACGTTTGGCGTTGGATACAGAAGGGTTTTTATCATAGGGAATAAAATTAGGCCTCGACAACTTAACCTGCGGAAAAAACTTTTTTTTGAACAAAAATCCCTGACCGGCGGATCAGAATTTCACCAAAAATCTGACGTTACCCGATTCACTCAAAAATGGTGCCAAACTGTTGCAAAGACTCCCCTGATACGTTTGGCGGTGGATACAGAAGGGTTTTTATCATAGGGAATTGAATCAGGCCTCGACAACTTAACCTGCGGGAAAACTTTTTTTTGAAAAAAATCCCTGACCGGCGGGTCAGAATTTCACCAAAAATCTGACGTTACCCGATTCACTCAAAAATGGTGCCAATCTATTTCAAAGACTCCCCTGATACGTTTGGCGGTGGATACAGAAGGGTTTTTGTCATAGGGAATAAAATCAGGCCTCGACAACTTAACCTGCGGAAAAACTTTTTTTTGAAAAAAATCCCTGACCGGCGGGTCAGAATTTCACCAAAAATCTGACGTTACCCGATTCACTCAAAAATGGTGCCAAACTGTTGCAAAGACTCCCCTGATACGTTTGGCGGTGGATACAGAAGGGTTTTTATCATAGGGAATAAAATCAGGCCTCGACCACTTAACCTGCGGGAAAAATTTTTTTTGAAAAAAATCCCTGACCGGCGGGTCAGAATTTCACCAAAAATCTGACGTTACCCGATTCACTCAAAAATGGTGCCAAACTGTTGCAAAGACTCCCCTGATACGTTTGGCGGTGGATACAGAAGGGTTTTTATCATAGGGAATTAAATCAGGCCTCGACAACTTAACCTGCGGAAAAACTTTTTTTTGACCAAAAATCCCTGACCGGCGGGTCAAAATTTCACCAAAAATCTGACGTTACCCGATTCATTCAAAAATGGTGCCAAACTGTTGCAAAGACTCCCCTGATACGTTTGGCGGTGGATACAGAAGGGTTTTTATCATAGGGAATAAAATCAGGCCTCGATAACTTAATCTGCGGGAAAAAATTTTTTGGATAAAAATCCCTGACCGCGGGTCAGAATTTCACCAAAAATCTGACGTTACCCGATTCATTCAAAAATGGTGCCAAACTGTTGCAAAGACTCCCCTGATACGTTTGGCGGTGGATACAGAAGGGTTTTTATCATAGGGAATAAAATCAGGCCTCGATAACGTAATCTGCGGGAAAAAATTTTTTGGAAAAAAATCCCTGACCGCGGGTCAGAATATCACCAAAAATCTGACGTTACCCGATTCACTCAAAAACGGTGCCAAACTGTTGCATAGACTCCCCTGATACGTTTGGCGGTGGATACAGAAGGGTTTTTATCATAGGGAATAAAATTAGGCCTCGACAACTTAACCTGCGGAAAAAACTTTTTTTTGAACAAAAATCCCTGACCGGCGGATCAGAATTTCACCAAAAATCTGACGTTACCCGATTCACTCAAAAATGGTGCCAAACTGTTGCAAAGACTCCCCTGATACGTTTGGCGGTGGATACAGAAGGGTTTTTATCATAGGGAATTGAATCAGGCCTCGACAACTTAACCTGCGGGAAAACTTTTTTTTGAAAAAAATCCCTGACCGGCGGGTCAGAATTTCACCAAAAATCTGACGTTACCCGATTCACTCAAAAATGGTGCCAATCTATTTCAAAGACTCCCCTGATACGTTTGGCGGTGGATACAGAAGGGTTTTTGTCATAGGGAATAAAATCAGGCCTCGACAACTTAACCTGCGGAAAAACTTTTTTTTGAAAAAAATCCCTGACCGGCGGGTCAGAATTTCACCAAAAATCTGACGTTACCCGATTCACTCAAAAATGGTGCCAAACTGTTGCAAAGACTCCCCTGATACGTTTGGCGGTGGATACAGAAGGGTTTTTATCATAGGGAATAAAATCAGGCCTCGACCACTTAACCTGCGGGAAAAAATTTTTTTGAAAAAAATCCCTGACCGGCGGGTCAGAATTTCACCAAAAATCTGACGTTACCCGATTCACTCAAAAATGGTGCCAAACTGTTGCAAAGACTCCCCTGATACGTTTGGCGGTGGATACAGAAGGGTTTTTATCATAGGGAATTAAATCAGGCCTCGACAACTTAACCTGCAGAAAAACTTTTTTTTGACCAAAAATCCCTGACCGGCGGGTCAAAATTTCACCAAAAATCTGACGTTACCCGATTCATTCAAAAATGGTGCCAAACTGTTGCAAAGACTCCCCTGATACGTTTGGCGGTGGATACAGAAGGGTTTTTATCATAGGGAATAAAATCAGGCCTCGATAACTTAATCTGCGGGAAAAAATTTTTTGGATAAAAATCCCTGACCGCGGGTCAGAATTTCACCAAAAATCTGACGTTACCCGATTCATTCAAAAATGGTGCCAAACTGTTGCAAAGACTCCCCTGATACGTTTGGCGGTGGATACAGAAGGGTTTTTATCATAGGGAATAAAATCAGGCCTCGATAACGTAATCTGCGGGAAAAAATTTTTTGGAAAAAAATCCCTGACCGCGGGTCAGAATATCACCAAAAATCTGACGTTACCCGATTCACTCAAAAACGGTGCCAAACTGTTGCATAGACTCCCCTGATACGTTTGGCGGTGGATACAGAAGGGTTTTTATCATAGGGAATAAAATCAGGCCTCGACAACTTAACCTGCGGAAAAACTTTTTTTTGAAAGAAATCCCTGACCGGCGGGTGAGAATTTCACCAAAAAACTGACGTTACCCGATTCACTCAAAAATGGTGCCAAACTGTTGCAAAGACTCCCCTGATACGTTTGGCGGTGGATAGAGAAGGGTTTTTATCATAGGGAAATAAATTCGTCCTCGACAACTTAACCTGCGGGAAAACTTTTTTTTGAAAAAAATCCCTGACCGGCGGGTCAGAAGTTCACCAGAAAAACTGACGCTACCCGATGGGTCAGAATTTCACCCAAAATCTGACGTTACCCTATTCACTCAAAAACAGTGCCAAACTGTTGCAAAGACTCCCCTGATACGTTTGGCGTTGGATACAGAAGGGTTTTTATCATAGGGAATAAAATTAGGCCTCGACAACTTAACCTGCGGAAAAAACTTTTTTTTGAACAAAAATCCCTGACCGGCGGATCAGAATTTCACCAAAAATCTGACGTTACCCGATTCACTCAAAAATGGTGCCAAACTGTTGCAAAGACTCCCCTGATACGTTTGGCGGTGGATACAGAAGGGTTTTTATCATAGGGAATTGAATCAGGCCTCGACAACTTAACCTGCGGGAAAACTTTTTTTTGAAAAAAATCCCTGACCGGCGGGTCAGAATTTCACCAAAAATCTGACGTTACCCGATTCACTCAAAAATGGTGCCAATCTATTTCAAAGACTCCCCTGATACGTTTGGCGGTGGATACAGAAGGGTTTTTGTCATAGGGAATAAAATCAGGCCTCGACAACTTAACCTGCGGAAAAACTTTTTTTTGAAAAAAATCCCTGACCGGCGGGTCAGAATTTCACCAAAAATCTGACGTTACCCGATTCACTCAAAAATGGTGCCAAACTGTTGCAAAGACTCCCCTGATACGTTTGGCGGTGGATACAGAAGGGTTTTTATCATAGGGAATTAAATCAGGCCTCGACAACTTAACCTGCAGAAAAACTTTTTTTTGACCAAAAATCCCTGACCGGCGGGTCAAAATTTCACCAAAAATCTGACGTTACCCGATTCATTCAAAAATGGTGCCAAACTGTTGCAAAGACTCCCCTGATACGTTTGGCGGTGGATACAGAAGGGTTTTTATCATAGGGAATAAAATCAGGCCTCGATAACTTAATCTGCGGGAAAAAATTTTTTGGATAAAAATCCCTGACCGCGGGTCAGAATTTCACCAAAAATCTGACGTTACCCGATTCATTCAAAAATGGTGCCAAACTGTTGCAAAGACTCCCCTGATACGTTTGGCGGTGGATACAGAAGGGTTTTTATCATAGGGAATAAAATCAGGCCTCGATAACGTAATCTGCGGGAAAAAAATTTTTGGAAAAAAATCCCTGACCGCGGGTCAGAATATCACCAAAAATCTGACGTTACCCGATTCACTCAAAAACGGTGCCAAACTGTTGCATAGACTCCCCTGATACGTTTGGCGGTGGATACAGAAGGGTTTTTATCATAGGGAATAAAATCAGGCCTCGACAACTTAACCTGCGGAAAAACTTTTTTTTGAAAAAAATCCCTGACCGGCGGGTCAGAATTTCACCAAAAATCTGACGTTACCCTATTCACTCAAAAACGGTGCCAAACTGTTGCAAAGACTCCCCTGATATGTTTGGCGGTGGATACAGAAGGGTTTTTATCATAGGGAATAAAATCAGGCCTCGACACCTTAACCTGCGGAAAAACTTTTTTTGGAAAAAATCCCTGACCGGCGGGTCAGAATTTCACCAAAAAACTGACGTTACCCGATTCACTCAAAAATGGTGCCAAACTGTTGCAAAGGCTCCCCTGATACGTTTGGCGGTGGATACAGAAGGGTTTTTATCATAGGGAATAAAATCAGGCCTCGACAACTTAACCTGCGGAAAAACTTTTTTTTGAAAGAAATCCCTGACCGGCGGGTGAGAATTTCAGCAAAAAACTGACGTTACCCGATTCACTCAAAAATGGTGCCAAACTGTTGCAAAGACTCCCCTGATACGTTTGGCGGTGGATACAGAAGGGTTTTTATCATAGGGAATTAAATCAGGCCTCGACAACTTAACCTGCGGAAAAACTTTTTTTGAAAAAAATCCCTGACCGGCGGGTCAGAATTTCACCAAAAATCAGACGTTACCCGATTCACTCAAAAATGGTGCCAAACTGTTGCTAAGACTCCCCTGATACCTTTGGCGGTGGATAGAGAAGGGTTTTTATCATAGGGAATTAAATCAGGCCTCGACAACTTAACCTGCGGAAAAACTTTTTTTGAAAAAAAAACCCTGACCGGCGGGTCAGAATTTCACCCAAAATCTGACGTTACCCTATTCACTCAAAAATGGTGCCAAACTGTTGCAAAGACTCCCCTGATACGTTTATCGGTGGATAGAGAAGGGTTTTTATCATAGGGAAATAAATTAGTCCTCGACAACTTAACCTGCGGGAAAACTTTTTTTTGAAAAAAATCCCTGACCGGCGGGTCAGAAGTTCACCAGAAAAACTGACGCTACCCGATGGGTCAGAATTTCACCCAAAATCTGATGTTACCCTATTCACTCAAAAACGGTGCCAAACTGTTGCAAAGACTCCCCTGATACGTTTGGCGTTGGATACAGAAGGGTTTTTATCATAGGGAATAAAATTAGGCCTCGACAACTTAACCTGCGGAAAAACTTTTTTTTGAAAAAAATCCCTGACCGGCGGGTCAGAATTTCACCAAAAATCTGACGTTACCCTATTCACTCAAAAACGGTGCCAAACTGTTGCAAAGACTCCCCTGATACGTTTGGCGGTGGATACAGAAGGGTTTTTATCATAGGGAATAAAATCAGGCCTCGACAACTTAACCTGCGGGAAAACTTTTTTTTGAAAAAAATCCCTGACCGGCGGGTCAGAATTTCACCAAAAATCAGACGTTACCCTATTCACTCAAAAATGGTGCCAAACTGTTGCAAAGACCCCCCTGATACGTTTGGCGGTGGATACAGAAGGGTTTTTATCATAGGGAATTAAATCAGGCCTCGACAACTTAACCTGCGGAAAAACTTTTTTTGAAAAAAATCCCTGACCGGCGGGTCAGAATTTCACCAAAAATCAGACGTTACCCTATTCACTCAAAAATGGTGCCAAACTGTTGCTAAGACTCCCCTGATACCTTTGGCGGTGGATAGAGAAGGGTTTTTATCATAGGGAATTAAATCAGGCCTCGACAACTTAACCTGCGGAAAAACTTTTTTTGAAAAAAAAACCCTGACCGGCGGGTCAGAATTTCACCCAAAATCTGACGTTACCCTATTCACTCAAAAATGGTGCCAAACTGTTGCAAAGACTCCCCTGATACGTTTATCGGTGGATAGAGAAGGGTTTTTATCATAGGGAAATAAATTAGTCCTCGACAACTTAACCTGCGGGAAAACTTTTTTTTGAAAAAAATCCCTGACCGGCGGGTCAGAAGTTCACCAGAAAAACTGACGCTACCCGATGGGTCAGAATTTCACCCAAAATCTGATGTTACCCTATTCACTCAAAAACGGTGCCAAACTGTTGCAAAGACTCCCCTGATACGTTTGGCGTTGGATACAGAAGGGTTTTTATCATAGGGAATAAAATTAGGCCTCGACAACTTAACCTGCGGAAAAAACTTTTTTTTGAACAAAAATCCCTGACCGGCGGATCAGAATTTCACCAAAAATCTGACGTTACCCGATTCACTCAAAAATGGTGCCAAACTGTTGCATATTCTCCCCTGATACGTTTGGCGGTGGATACAGAAGGGTTTTTATCATAGGGAATAAAATCAGGCCTCGACAACTTAACCTGCGGGAAAACTTTTTTTTGAAAAAAATCCCTGACCGGCGGGTCAGAATTTCACCAAAAATCAGACGTTACCCTATTCACTCAAAAATGGTGCCAAACTGTTGCAAAGACCCCCCTGATACGTTTGGCGGTGGATACAGAAGGGTTTTTATCATAGGGAATAAAATCAGGCCTCAACAACTTAACCTGCGGGAAAACTTTTTTTTGAAAAAAATCCCTGACCGGTGGGTCAGAATTTCACCAGAAAAACTGACGCTACCCGATGGGTCAGAATTTCACCAAAAAACTGACGCTACCCGATTCACTCAAAAACGGTGCCAAACTGTTGCAAAGACTCCCCTGATACGTTTGGCGGTGGATACAGAAGGGCTTTTATCATAGGGAATAAAATCAGGCCTCAACAACTTAACCTGCGGAAAAACTTTTTTGTGAAAAAAATCCCTGACCGGCGGGTCAGAATTTCACCAAAAATCTGACGTTACCCTATTCCCTCAAAAACGGTGCCAAACTGTTGCAAAGACTCCCCTGATACGTTTGGCGGTGGATACAGAAGGGTTTTTATCATAGGGAATAAAATCAGGCCTCGACAACTTAACCTGCGGAAAAACTTTTTTTTTGAAAAAAATCCCTGAACGGCGGGTCAGAATTTCACCAAAAATCTGGCGTTACCCAATTCACTCAAGAACGTTACCAAACTGTTGCAAAGACTCCCCTGGTACATTTGGCGATGGATACAGAAGGGTTTTTATCATAGGGAATTAAATCAGGCCTCGACAACTTAAGCTGCGGAAAAACTGTTTTTTGACCAAAAATCCCTGACCGGCGGGTCAGAATTTCACCAAAAATCTGACGTTACCCGATTCATTCAAAAATGGTGCCAAACTGTTGCAAAGACTGCCCTGATACGTTTGGCGGTGGATACAGAAGGGTTTTTATCATAGGGAATAAAATCATTCCTCGACAACTTAATCTGCGGGAAAAAATTTTTTGGAAAAAAATCCCTGACCGCGGGTCAGAATATCACCAAAAATCTGACGTTACCCGATTCACTCAAAAACGGTGCCAAACTGTTGCAAAGATCCCCCTGATACGTTTGCGGTGGATACAGAAGGGTTTTTATCATAGGGAATAAAATCAGGCCTCGACAACTTAACCTGCGGAAAAACTTTTTTTTTGAAAAAAATCCCTGAACGGCGGGTCAGAATTTCACCAAAAATCTGACGTTACCCAATTCACTCAAGAATGTTACCAAACTGTTGCAAAGACTCCCCTGGTACATTTGGCGATGGATACAGAAGGGTTTTTATCATAGGGAATTAAATCAGGCCTCGACAACTTAACCTGCGGAAAAACTGTTTTTTGACCAAAAATCCCTGACCGGCGGGTCAGAATTTCACCAAAAATCTGACGTTACCCGATTCATTCAAAAATGGTGCCAAACTGTTGCAAAGACTGCCCTGAAACGTTTGGCGGTGGATACAGAAGGGTTTTTATCATAGGGAATAAAATCAGGCCTCGACAACTTAATCTGCGGGGAAAAATTTTTTGGAAAAAAATCCCTGACCGCGGGTCAGAATATCACCAAAAATCTGACGTTACCCGATTCACTCAAAAACGGTGCCAAACTGTTGCAAAGACTCCCCTGATACGTTTGGCGGTGGATACAGAAGGGTTTTTATCATAGGGAATAAAATCAGGCCTCGACAACTTAACCTGCGGAAAAACTTTTTTTGAAAAAAATCCGTGACCGGCGGGTCAGAATTTCACTAAAAAACTGATGTTACCCGATTCACTCAAAAATGGTGCCAAACTGTTGCATAGACTCCCCTGATACGTTTGGCGGTGGATACAGAAGGGTTTTTATCATAGGGAATAAAATCAGGCCTCGACAACTTAACCTGCGGAAAAACTTTTTTTTTGAAAAAAATCCCTGAACGGCGGGTCAGAATTTCACCAAAAATCTGACGTTACCCAATTCACTCAAGAATGTTACCAAACTGTTGTAAAGACTCCCCTGGTACATTTGGCGATGGATACAGAAGGGTTTTTATCATAGGGAATAAAATCAGGCCTCGACTACTTAACCTGCGGAAAAACTTTTTTTTGAAAAAAATCCCTGACCGGCGTCAGAATTTCACCAAAAATCTGACGTTACCCAATTCACTCAAAAATGGTGCCAAACTGTTGCAAAGACTCCCCTGATACATTTGGCGATGGATACAGAAGCTCATACCAAAATATAAACTTAGTTGGTCTTTAAGGTGCTACTGAAGGAATTTTTTTATTTTGCTTCAACTCAGACCAACACGGCTACCTACCTGTGATAAAACTGTTAACTCCTGTATTCAAACTATTGTAAATCAGTGCTAAATGTCATTTATTTATTTCTCCTTTACACCATTGTACAGTTAACTACCTTGTAAAAATCAATTCAAAAGTGTCCTAGGCATGAATAGCTAACACATTTATGCATTAGCCTTCTAAATACGTTTGTGAAATGATTTTTCTGCAGCCATAGCTACTACATTTCCACTGAGAAAGCATTATTTCCCCCCCTGGAAAGCTAGCAGCATTTTGACGTGTTTCCTGGACTCTATAGACTATGCTACCCCATTTATCCAGAGTGCTTTGAGGAGTGTGGTCTATGGCTGCAATCCTATACCACTTACCTTTCCTGTGCAAGGTTCTGGAGCAAGTGGTTGCAGACTAGGTCCAGGTGATTATCTGGATCCATTTCAATCGGGGTATAGGCCCGGTTTTGGCACAGAAGCAGATTTGGTCATCCTGTATTATGACCTCTGGGGAGAGAGAGAGAGAGAGAGAGAGAGAGAGAGAGAGAGAGAGAGAGACAAGAGAAACACGTCCCTATAAATTCTTCTCGACCTCTCAGTGGCTTTCGATACCATTGACCATGTTATCCTTCTGGAGCGACTCTCCGAACTAAGGGTGGGTGGACACTACTTTGCAGTGGTTCCAGTCCAACTTTGATGGTCGTTCCCACAGGGTGTACTTGGGAAGTGCTTTTCATCCCCTTGGAACCTTCCATGTGGGGTTCTGCAGGGCTCAATCCTATCCCCCATGTTGTTTAACAGATGTTGTTGGACTCCAACTCCCATCAGGCCCAGCCAGAAAGCTGATGGTCAGGGATCATGGGAGTTGAAGAGTCTAACAACATCTGGAAGACCAGATTCCCCTGTTTTATAGCTGAAGGTCTAATCTTGATTTGCATTTGAGTCAAAATCAGCCCTGCTAAGAAGAACATACTGTTCCATGTCAGGAGATGGTACTGGCCCATTGCGAACCACATAAGCAGAACTCCAGACAAAGCATGGGATAATCCACCTAAGGGTATCAGGACAGTGGTGTCCTGGGCTGCCACCGGAATAACACAGATCACCCTGAGCTGTTTCATTTGAATGGGGTGATGCGGGGAACAACACCTTATGAACACTTCTCCATGTGTTTTGTGCTCTTGGTAGCACTTGTTGATCAACAGGGTCTGGCTCAAGTAAGAAACGTTTTTCTTGCAGATGTCTTGAAAGCACAACTTAGGTGCTCCTTTATCTCTTCTACAAGGGAGAAATGCAGAGTCCTGTTCTTTTATCTCTGTTAAGGCTGAATTGTTTCTTGTGTGGTATTTGTGGAAACATCATTGTAAGAGGCCTGAGTTACTCTCCCCCAGAATGTGTAGCTTCACTCATTGCACAAGTCCTCTAAAATGTGTCCAGCCCATTCACTGCATGAGATATATGTTGTCCCCCTTTGAATCTCCATCTTTTGAGTTCTGGGATAAAGGAACTAGAAACTTGAATACTGCAAAGCATATCCATAAGGCAAGTGAGCTGGTGCAATAAGGTATTGTGTGGCCTAATTAGCCAAGCCAGTATTACTATCTGGTTACGGCAGAAGCTCAGGGGTGGAGCAATTATTCAGACATGCAGCCCATGTGTCATATTTGACTTATCCTCTTCTTTCTTCTATATCCAATCCAGTCATTTCTTCCTGTCCAACTGACTACAATAATAGCTTTCCCCTTTGAAGTTGTTCTTTATCTATCCTATGGCTTTCTATGCTGCTGTGGTTGTCTATCCGATACAAAACAAACAAAAAGAAGTGTGTGTGTGTGTGTGTGTGTACCCTGACTAATCAAACATCTCAACATAAAACAAAAGGGGGGAATTAAAATAAAGGTGAAGGTAGCAGACTCAAATAAACTTTGTCATCAGTCAATATATGCCCAAAATCTAATAGCTGCGTTCCCCTCACAGAGCTGCAAGCCCCAGAGTTCCCTAGGAAGAGGAACTAACCTCTCAGCTCCCTTCATAAACTCCAGTTCCCAGGATTTTAGAGGGGGAATTCATGACTGTGTAAATAGGTATGATATTGCTTTAAATGTATGGTGCAGATGGAGCCTAAAACCACAAGGAGATTAACATCTGGATCAGAGAGGGGAAAGCAGAGGGCAAGGAAGACCTTACATAGGAATGAATGGATTATGAAGTCATAGAATCAAAGAATCATAGAGCTAGAATGCAATAGAGGGTCATCTAGTTCAACAGCCTGCAATGGAGGGGCTCGAACCCATGACCCTGACCTGAAAATGAAAGCTATGCTGGAACTGGGGACAGCCAGAAGCGAAGTTGAATGAAATGCCAAGGCAAAGAGTTGTGTGAGAGATCTGGCAGTGGTGCCTTTTGCTTCCTCTTTCTGGGAACACCCTCCTGAGTCACCGTGAGAGCAAACGGTGGCTGTTAGAACAGGGAAAAAGAAGGCCCCCCTTCTCAATCCTCAATACAAAATGGCTCGACCTAAGAGAGAAAGCAAACTGGGAGCAAAGCAAAGAGGACCTCCAGACCAGCGTTAGTCTTGGGTGAGATTCAGCCACATCCCAGCAGATCCCGGTTGTGTAGTCAAGGGCACAACAAACCCACTCCACCCAAAAGAATTGACTGACAAGGGGATCAGAACTTTCATTGCACCCCTTTCCTGATCAGCAAAAGAGGGTGTCAGGAGCCCAGGAAATGAGATTTCTACTGCATCCATGTAGACTGATTAATAGATACTGAATTCTTGCCTGAACTTGTCATCAGTACTCTCAGGTAGTATGACCTCTTCACAGATTCCCCCCCCCCCCGAAGCAGACATCCAGCTGGTTGCGAGGTACAAAGAATATTATTATTATTATTATTATTATTATTATTATTATTATTATTATTATTATTATTTATAAGTAATAGACTGATATTATTTGGGATTAAAATTAGGCCACAACTTTATTAAACTTCGTAATGTAGGAAGACCTTGGCTTAGGCCTTGGGCGTGTATCCCTCCCAGCCCCCCAGCCGGGGGGAAATGGAGCTCATCAATTTAAATGGGATATGGGGCTGCTCAGCGAGACGCAAGTGTAGCAGGCAGCCAGGCCCATATCCTCGCACGCAGAGTAGTTCACTGATGACCTTTTAGTGTATGGCCAGTGACACCAATATATAGAACCCCTTTAAGAGGGGGACCCTGGAATTGCTACTGCAGGGGGGTGAGTCACCACTTCACATGCCACCACCTCACCATATAGGGAAGAAAAGACTAAAGGATTCCACCCAAGGCGATAACCGCCACCCAAGACCTTCTTTGAAGTCTCTCAGCCCCACTCACCTCACAGAGTGTTTGTTGTGGGGGAGGAAGGGAAAGGAGAATGTTAGGCGCTTTGAGACTCCTTCGGGTAGTGATAAAGCGGGATATCAAATCCAATTTCATTTCATTCATTCATTCATTCATTCAATCGTGGTTAAAACAACATCCCTCTCTGTTGCAGGTACCATTATTGAATTCCCAGCACACTTTACGTGGCACCTTGAATTGAGGGTTTGCCTGTTTAAGTGGGTCTGACCTCTTTTCAATATAAGCGGCAACCAGCTCAGACCAGGTGTCATTATCTTTCATATCCCATCTGACTATGTGTTCTTCGGCCACCCTCTCTCTGACAGCCTCATCATAATCAAGTGCTGCTTCACCTGGACCAACGACAGCTTCCTATTTTGCTAACCTTGGAGGGTTTTTTGCGTGGACAGGGGGAGTCTCCGAAACCCTAGGCGACCCCCAAGCGGAATAATGACTCAAGACAACTTGATATGGGATTTAAATTGGCCACAACTTTATTAAGTTTCAGATGTAGGGAGACCTTGGCTCAGGCACTGGGCATTTATCCTTCCCAGTCCCCAGCTGGGGATCTGGGACACTTCAGAATGTGTGGGGATTGGGCTGGCTCTGGAGAACATATGTTCAAGCAGAGAGCCCGCCCCCCATTTGCCGCCACTGGAGGGGAGAGCAATGACAACCTCTCAGCATATGGCCAATGCCTCCCCTCGAGAGCCCTTCAACGGGGAACCCTGGTATCACCGCCACAAAGGGGACGTGCTACAGCGCTTCACGCCCCCCCCCAATTTAGGGGGGGTTGCTGTGAGTGTGGCTGGTAGAAGAGCGGAAAGGAAAGGCCCCCTTCTCAATCCTCAATACAAAATGGCTCGACCCAAGAGAGAAAGCAAAGTGGGAGCAAAGCAAAGAGGACCCCCAGACCAGCGTTAGTCTTGGGTGAGATTCAGCCACATCCCAGCAGATCCCGGTTGTGTAGTCAAGGGCACAACAAACCTACTCCACCCAAAAGAATGGACTTTTTACAATAAGAGATGAGAAAGTGCACTGGAAAGTGTGGGATAATGACAGCTTGAAGCAACATCGCTCACATGCACAGCATACATTTAAGCACATGGCCTCCTCCAAAGAACTAGAGAACTGTAGTTTACCCCTCATAGTGCTACAGATCCCAGGACCCTTAACAAACTACAGATTTGTCTGTGAGATTGTCTTCCCTCATACATGCCCTCTCGGACTGATTTGATCTGTGGAACTGGGACTGTTACAAGCGCCACATAATACCCATTCTGCATCTGTAAGAAACGGATCTTTTAATGTGGTGGCCCCTACACTTTGGAACTCCCTGCCAATTGATATCCTGCAGGCAGCTTCACTGTACTCTTTTTGGTACCAACTTAGAGGTGATATCCATTGCTGCCCTCTGGTAGATTTCGGGTTCGTCCTCCAAGTTTAGTCCAGATAATATTGTATTTTGTGGGGAAACAAGGCCAATCCGGGCATTGAAGTCGCCTCCCAAAACAAACTGAGAGTTGGGAGACAGAGAGTCTATACTTTCAAGTAGTTGGTCAAGTTTTTCCCAATATGATCTTAGTTCCCCACAAGACTTTACTGGAGGTATATACACACAGATACAACACTAAAAAATTAGCGGTGGTCAGTGAGGGACACTTTTGAATTGATACATTAAGAGATGTTGACACCAGCACCGCCAGCCCCCCGCTAGGCTTTCCATACTTTACATTTTTAAGAGCTGGTTGAGTGTAACTTATAAAACCCTGTAGTTCGACCGTAGTGCCCTCTTTTGCCCAAGTTTCTTGAAGAAAAATGATATGTGTTTGTAGCTAGGAACGGAAGTCACTATCTTGGATCCTGTTCGGCCACCCTGTTACAATCCATGAGAGAAGTTTAATTGTCTTACAATGATTTAGTCAATTGCAGGCCAATGTACTCCTGGAGTTTGCCTGTTTTTGTGGCAGCAGGGTATCGCTAATGCTAGCGGAATGATCCAGATGTTCGATTATTTCAGTTGTTGAGGTCAGTGTGTCGAATGCTTGGCAAGCGTGCCTCTTCCGTCCCCCTACCTTTCTTTCCTCCCAAGCCACTGATCAGCTTTTCAGCCCTGCCCAGCTTCTGAGAGAATACGCCAATGCTCTTTTCAAGTTCTTTCTTCCGGTTATTAACTTCTTCAATTTCATTATTCAGGTCCTGGAGGTTGTCAATCACATTATTCATTTCTGCTCGCATTGTACTGAACTCCTGTATCAGTAGAGCAAGCACACCTTCATTGTCCCTGAGGGGTTCACGTTTTGGGGCCACCACCTTTGCGACATGGTCTTGCAATTCCATTCTTCTCACTCCTTTCAACAGGCCTTCGCAGATGGTCGACACATTCTTTAGGACAGCTGGCTGAAAGTTCATATGGTTGTTGAACTTCTCTCTAATTCTCTTCCTTGCAGCTGGTGGGATATTGTCTTTGTCAGAAGTCTTCAAGCCTTTGAGGAATTTCAGGTCCCCTAGAACCTTTTTGGAACTACCTGAAAATTCACATAAACACATAGATCTTAAAATGTTTTCAAAATACAAATATCTCAATTTAAAAATCTGGAAGATTTACAACCTCCCTGTTCTCTCCCCTGAAATAGTTTTTTGAGCATCCACTTAATTCTTAATGGTCAGTATCAACAAAGAAGCACATGACAACCCCTCCCAATAAAGGGTTTTTGTTTTTTACCGGTTCCACTTGGATCAGACATGACATCAGACTTTTCTTTCACGTTCTCCAAGACCAGCTTGACAGGTCCTGTTGGAGTCTGCATGGACTTGAAAAAGGAGGTATTTGCCGGGTTCAGCATATCGGGAGCCGAAAGGGCCGCTTCCTGGGCTGGCATTGCCTCGGCAAGGTCCCCCTCACACTCCTCCTGTAACCATATCAAATATATTTTCACCACATTGTCAGGATGAACAGTCCAGTGAAACAATAATTTGGCAAGAACCACCCTTTCCTTTCTTATTCCAGGTACTGCCACTGAGTGTGCCTTGATTGGAATGGATTGAGGGCCCTCTCGGTGGCAGTTCCGCACCTGTCAAATGCACTCCCTTGTGCAACGGGAACATGGTCACCCAGTGAGTTTTAAAACTCAGTAGGGATTTCAACCCTGGCCTCCCCTGGCCTAAGGCTCAACTGCATCATACTCACTCACTTGTGACCCCACAAAAGGAGGGCATTTTCAGCCCAATATTACTTTTAACTCTGGGGTAAATGGCAACCCTGGGGAGGCAGAACTGTGCGGGGGGGCGGGTTGAATCCCCCCAGGAACATCATGTGTGAACATCCCCTCTTTATTGCCGCTCTTTAGTTAAAAACCAACTGTGGAAGGGCACATCATGTGCTGACAGTGCAGCCCTGTGGGTCTTTTTTCAGTCTTCTTGGGTTCAATGGGGCTTACTCTCATTTAAGGTGGCAGAGCAGAGGATGGAGAGGGGCCACCATGCTGCACAGCACAATTACCTGAATACCCTGGGCAAGAGCTGCCACTTCATTGGCTTCCTTTTCATCTGCACCCACTAGCTGCTCCTTTGCATCAGAAACCTCAATGGTTTCTTTTTCTAAGAGGGTCACCGTTTTCTCCATTTCTGCGGAGGTCTGAATCTGTTCCGGATGAAGAGCTGTCAGCTCCATTGGCATCACTGCAACCTAAAGAGGAGAACCAAGAAAGAGGGCATAATTAAGATATTAATTCCTTACTGTTCCAATCTTCAGTTCCCCACATTTCATAATCAATTTCAGATACAGGGGGGGGGACCCATGACAAAAATGCACCAACATTATAGTGGGCACTAAGGGACCAGAATCTGCCAGTGATTTTGCTTTCTAACTAATCAGGAACTGTAGTTTGTTAAGGGTGCTGGGAATTGTAGCTCTGAAAGGTACAGTTCCCAGGATTCTTTGGAGGAAGTCATGTGCTTTAAACATATGGTGTGTATACAGCCATATACCTCTTCCGTCCCCCTAGCTTTCTCTCCTCCCAAGCCACTGTTCAGCTTTTCAGCCCTCTCCGGCTTCAGATAGCATACGTCAGTGTTGTTCCCGTGGTCTTTCTTCTGGGTCATCACCTTCTTGCGTTCTGATTGGACCTTGACAAAGGAGGTATTTGCCGGGTTCAGCATATCGGGAGCCAAAAGGGCAGCTTTGCCTCGGCAAGGTCCCCCTCGCACTTCTCCTGTAATTATATCAAATATACTCTTACCTATTTATCTACTTGCACTTTGACATGCTTTTGAACTGCTAGGTAGGCAGGAGCAGGGACCGCGCAACAGGAGCTCACCCCGTTGCAGGGATTTGAACTGCCGACCGTCTGATCGGCAAGCCCTAGGCTAGTCACTTTTTTTCTTACCTCAGCATGCTTGGTGCCAGAAATTGACACCAAGAGAATTATCCAGAAAATAGACATCGTAATCTATGAAAAAAGAAAAGCAGATGAATATTGTTTTTAGACATATTTTAAATCCCAGAACATTTTCCCGCCCAGTCTGTTCACCTAACAACTTACATCTTTACAGCTGATCAGCTTAAGCTGAAATGACCTCTGTGCACCAGAAAACCTCAATATAAACGTGTCACAGTGGCCGGAGTGGACTACTTCAGAGTAACGACGCTACGCAGCTCTGCATTTTATTCTTTTATTGGTGCTGCTTATTTACAGTGCTCAAGTCATTGCTATTTACACGGAGCGATGTTGTCAGTCGGTTTCAGAACCTCCTAATGGCTTTTGGCGCGTCTTTCTCCAACACAAAAGCTTTGGCAGACCCATCCTCTTGCCCCTCCTCTTCCTGCGTAATTCTGGAGTTGGGGGGATGGGTCTTCCCCCCTTACTTGCCCCTTCCTGTCCCACCTGGGACCCTGGCTCCTCTACCTTGCCTGAGCCTCGGACACGACTTCCTGCTTCCCCACTGGAATCGGAACTCTCCCTGCTTTCCCCTTTGCTCGGGGACGGGCTTGAACTCAGGAGGGGAGGGACTTCGCGATATCCCCTGTCCCTCACATCCACCCCCCTCCCAAGCTCTCCTTCACCCCTCCCCAGGCCCCCCCCATGTGTCGGTGACGACTGGAAGCCTAAAAACTCGGTGCTCTCCGAGCCCGTTGGTGTGAACACCTCCCCCCAGTCCTGCGAGCCCCCCCCTTCCGCCTGGGAGGACGGGAATCCCAAAAAGTCCGTGGCGTCAGAGCTGGTGGGGGTAAAAATGTTTTGCCAATCTGCTCCTTCCTCTGACTGGGTGGATCTTGGCGACACCCATACCTCATCCTCTGGTTCCTCAAACTCCGCTTCCCAGCGCCATGGTGAGCTGTTCTCCCGTGCCTCCTCCTCCTCCCCCTCCCTTTCCATGTGCCAGGGCTTGGGTCTGTGGGGAAAGAGGGCGTGAAATTCTTCCACCAAGAATTCCTCCTGTATCTGAGTGGCGGGAACCCATTCATTCTGGGACGGTGGAGCATCCTCCCATGCCATGAGGTACTCCAGGCCCCCCACCCCCCACCTCGAATCCAGGATGGCCGTGGCCTCATTGAGTTGCTCCCTGCTTTCCCTCTCCCCCCCTCCCTCGGGGGTTTGTTCGCTGTCTCTGAGCCTGCTGCTTTCCCTGTACGGCGACAGCAGCGATCTATGAAACACTGGATGCACCCTCATGTCCTCTGGCAGTGCCAGCCTGTATGCCACCGGGTTGACCTGTTGCGTGACCGTGAAGGGGCCCAGCCATTTGGGTGCCAGCTTTTTGCACCTCCCTCTGGTGGGAAGGCCCTCCGAGGACAACCACACCTTGTCCCCCACCCTGATGACCTCCCCTTGTCGCCTGTGGCGATCTGCCCCCTTTTTGTACGCTTCCTTGGCCCTCTCCAAGTGTTCTCTGAGCTGCTGGTGCACCGTCTCCAGTTCCTCTGCCCAATCCTCAGCCTGTGGGCCCTCCTCCTCCTCCTCCCTCTCCCTCTCTGGGAAAGATCTGAGGTCGCGCCCGTAATTGGCCTTAAAGGGCGACACCCCTGTGGAGACGTGCACTGCATTGTTGTAGGCAAATTCTGCTAGTGGCAAGCGATCCACCCAGTCCGTTTGCCGCTGGCTGACGTAGCATCTCAGGTACTGCTGCAGAATGGCGTTGACCCTCTCCGCTTGTCCGTTGGTCTGCGGGTGTCTAGCCGTCGACAAGCTGACCTCCACCTGCAGGAGGTTCATGAGCCGCCGCCAGAACCTGGAAACAAATTGGCGGCCACGATCCGAAATAACCCTTAAAGGTAATCCATGCAGTCTGAAAATGTGATCAACAAACAGTTTGGCTGTCTCTTCTGCCGAGACTGCCCTGGCACACGGTATAAAGTGACACATTTTGGACATGAGGTCCACCACCACCAACACTGCAGTCTTACCCCTGGACGAAGGCAGATCTGTGATGAAGTCCATGGACACCACTTCCCACGGCCTGTGTGGTGTGGCTAAGGGCTCCAGCAACCCTGGTGGCGCTGCTCTGACCACCTTCGCCCGCTGGCAGGTGGTACAGCCCCTTACATAGTCTCGAACATCTTCCCTCACCCCTGGCCACCAGAAGTGTCTCATGACTAGGTGAGTGGTCTTGTCCCTTCCAAAATGCCCCGCTGTAGGGTTGTCGTGCATCTGCTTGAGGACCGTACGTCGAAGCTGGGTGGTGGGTAGGTACAGCGCACCCTTGTAGAAAAGCAGCCCTCTGCGTTCTGCAAAGTCTTTTGCCTGCTCCCTCCCCCCTCTCAGTTCTCTGAAGATGCGGTTGGCAAATTCATCCGCTGCCGTCAGTGCTGTGAGTTCTGCCTCGCTCACCACTGCTGCTCCGCAGGACCATGCCGACGGGGGGAAAATGTGCCTTGGGGCTGGTGGCGCCTCCTCCTCCATGTACTCTGGCTTGCGGGAGAGGGCATCCGCCCTGACATTCTGCTCCCCTGGGATGTAGTGTATGGAGAAGTTGAAGTTCGAGAAGAACTCCGCCCACCGTATCTGCCGCTGGTTGAGCACCCTGGCAGTTCTCCAGAACTCCAGGTTCTTGTGGTCTGTGCACACCTGGATGGGGTGCTTGGCGCCCACCAGGAAGTGTCTCCAGTGCTGGAACGCCGCGTGGATCGCAAGAAGTTCCCGATCAAAAACTGTGTAGTTTCGCTCGGGCTGGGTCAACTTCCTGGAGAAGAAGGCACAGGGTCTCCACTCTCTGTTGGCGTCCAGTTGCAACAAAATGGCGCCCACAGCCTTATCAGAAGCATCTGTTTCAATGCGTAGGGGCGCGTCCTGAACCACGTGGAACAGGTTCTGGTCTGAGGCGAACACCCTCTTGAGGCTTTCGAACGCTGCTTGCGCCTCTGGTGTCCACCTGAACTTCTGCTTGCCTCTCAGGCAGTCAGTGATGGGAGCCGTAACTCGAGAGAAGTTCTTGATGAACTTCCTGTAGAAGTTGGCAAAGCCTAGTAGGCGTTGGGCATCTTTGCGCGTCCTGGGGCTGTGCCAGTCCAGGATGGTCTGCACCTTGTCCTTGTCCATTGCCAGCCCCTTGTCTGACAGCTTGTAGCCCAGGAAGTCCACCTCCTTGGTGTGAAACTTGCACTTCTCCAGCTTCACATACAGGTGGTTCTCCTTCAGGCGCTGTAACACCTCCCTGACGTCCTTCACGTGCTGCACTGGGTCGTTGGAGTAAATAAGGATGTCATCCAGAAAGACCAAGCATTTCCTGAAGAGTAGGGACCCCAGGACGTGGTGCATGAAGGCCTGGAAGCATGCTGAGCCCCCTTGCAACCCGAAGGGCATCACCAGATATTCAAAAGAGCCCAGAGGCGTGAACATCGTGGTTTTCCACTCATCGCCTTCCCGGATCCTGATCAAGTTGTACGCCCCCCTCAGGTCTAGCTTGGTGAAAATCTTGCCTCTGCGTGCCGCTGTCAGGAGATCATCCACTCTGGGCATGGGGAAAGCCACTGGCTCTGTCACCGAATTCAGCCGTCTAAAATCCACCACAAGACGGCGCTGTTGCGTGTCTTTCTTGTCCACCCAGAAGACCGGGCTGCCCCCTGCTGCCTTGCTTTCTCTGATGAACCCCCGCTTGAGGTTCTTGTCGATAAAAGCGCGCAGATCCTCCAGTTCCTGGTCTGACATGGCGTACAGCTTGGCTGGGGGTATAGTTGCCCCAGGCACCAGGTTGATCTGGCAGTCAAAAGGCCTGTGTGGGGGCAGGTGGTCGGACTCCGCTTCACTGAAGACCTCCTGCAGGTCCCAGTATGGTTTGGGTATCGCCTCACCCCCTTTGACGTGCATGGTGGCCACCGTGGCTATCGGAGGCCCCTCCCCTGGTTGGTGCTGCATGCAATGTTCCAGGCAAAAGTCCGATCCAAAAGTGATGCATCTCTGATGCCAACTTATGGAGGGGTCGTGGCGCGCCAGCCAGCTCATGCCCAAAACGATTGGGGGGTCTGAGATGGTGGTGACGTTGAATGCCAGTGTCTCTGAGTGCCTTCCAACCGTCATTCTCATGGGGGGGGTTTGATGAGTGATGGCCCCTCCCAGCAGCTCTCTGCCGTCAATGGTTGCCACGTGCAGAGGAAAATCCAGCTGCAGAAGCTGGATCTGGTGCTCTTCTGCAAAGTTTCTCGAGAAGAAGTTGGCTGAGGCACCACTGTCAATTAGGGCGAGGACCGTCAATGGATAGCCATTTGGGAGCGTGAGCGTCACTTCTAGAACCACTCCTGCTCTGGGAGGGGTGGGCTGGCTCTGCTCCTCTCTGTGCGGGTGGGTGGGCTGGGGCTGTTGTCTGCTGACTGTGCCTGGCTGCCGCCCCTTGTCTCCTGCAGCCAGGCTTTCCCGTTTCCCTGCTGTGGTGCTGCGTCAGTGGGGGAGGGCACAACCGTTCCCGCCTTTCCTTGCCACTCCCTGCGATGTGGGCAGTCTCTGACGAGATGCTGGGGGGAGTTGCAGAGAAAGCAATTCCCACCCCTTCCCTCCTTGCGTCTTGGCGCCGCTGGTGTTTGAAAAGCCCGCGCGCGCGCGCTATCAATCTGCATGGGTTCCTGGTCCTGACTGGCCCCAGGCGTGGCTTGAAAGGGTTGTTGAGGGAGTGGCTTCTCCTGCGACCGTGGGACCGCGCGTTGCTTGCTTGTCGCTCCATCTGGATTCCTGCCTCACCCCCACCGCCAGAGCCGCTTTGCTCAGTTGATCCATATTACTGGGCTTTGGACCTCTCGAGAGCTCATCCTTCACCTCCTCATGCAACCCCAAGTAAAACGCCGCTTGCATTGGGGCAGACTCCAGATCCCACCCCAATCTGTGCACCAGCATGGTGAATTTCGCCCAATACGCGCGAACTGTCATATTTCCTTGGCGTAAATTATGAAGTTCCTCCTTAGTCTGGTCCATATGACTATCGGACGAATACATCGTTTTCAAACCTTCTAGAAATAGTTTGACATTCTTCATGCAAGGATTCCTTGTTGCAATTAACGGTCTTAGCCACTCCCTGGCCGCCCCTGTAAGGTGCTCCACAATAAACGCTACTCTGTGCTCATCATCAGGGAACTCATCGTGGTGCAGCTCAAGAGCATACACAATCTCAGTCTCAAAGCCCTGAAACTCCTTCGGGTCTCCATTGAACTTGCTTACTAGGGTCCCGGCTCTCCTTCCTGGCAGCACTTGGACTTGGGGTGCCCCTCCCGCCTTGTTTTTCTCTGCATCCAGCTTGTTTTGGAGGTCTACCGCCACCGCCCTTAAATGCTGCTCTTTTTCCTGGAGCTCTCTCACCTGTTCCGCAAGTTGTAGCCGGTCGTCCTGGACCTTCTTAGTCTCCTCTTTAGCTGCCTTCAATTCTCCCTGCGCCTGCAGCGACAGCTGTTGCAGTTCTAGCTGGGCTTGCTCAGCGATCTGCCGCCACTTCTCCGCCTCTGACACGCTCATCCCGGCAACTCCAAAGTAGCCCAAAAATGATTAGGAGGTTGCTGTCACAGTGGCCGGAGTGGACTACTTCAGAGTAACGACGCTACGCAGCTCTGCATTTTATTCTTTTATTGGTGCTGCTTATTTACAGTGCTCAAGTCATTGCTATTTACACGGAGCGATGTTGTCAGTCGGTTTCAGAACCTCCTAATGGCTTTTGGCGCGTCTTTCTCCAACACAAAAGCTTTGGCAGACCCATCCTCTTGCCCCTCCTCTTCCTGCGTAATTCTGGAGTTGGGGGGATGGGTCTTCCCCCCTTATTTGCCCCTTCCTGTCCCACCTGGGACCCTGGCTCCTCTACCTTGCCTGAGCCTCGGACACGACTTCCTGCTTCCCCACTGGAATCGGAACTCTCCCTGCTTTCCCCTTTGCTCGGGGACGGGCTTGAACTCAGGAGGGGAGGGACTTCGCGATATCCCCTGTCCCTCACAAAACGTAACATTGGATTGTGATGTAAGCTGACCCCCCTGTCTTGAATCATTATGCCAAGATGGGAAAAGTTAAAATTGTCATTGCTAGGCAAACTTTCAGTGATAAAAAAGGGTATTTTGCCTAGAATGATATTTTTATTTCAAATAATACCTGTTGTGACTGATTTACTATTTAAAGAATGGCAAAATGGGTTTATCTTAAGTGTTATGGCAATGAAAAAAACCACAAGTTAAAATGAAAGTACTGCAAGATGTAAAGGAAAGGGGAGGATTGGAACTGTCTGATTAGAAATGAATTTTTTTCCACCTATTGCTTAGTGTGGATGAAGAAGTGAGTGGTCCTAAGACAGGCATCCCCAGACTTCGGCCCTCCAGATGTTTTGGGCTACAATCCCCATCATCCCTGACCACTGGTCCTGTTAGCTAGGGATCATGCAATGTTTTATTATGTTTTAATATATGTTGGAAGCTGCCCATTGTAGCACCAAGTCAGATGGGTGGGGTACAAAGAATATTATTATTATTATTATTATTATTATTATTATTATTATTATTTATAAGTAATAGACTCTGATATTATATGGAATTAAAATTAGGCCACAACTTTATTAAACTTCCGAATGTAGGAAGACCTTGGCTTAGGCCTTGGGCGTGTATCCCTCCCAGCCCCCCAGCCGGGGGGGAACTGGAGCTCATCAATTTAAATGGGATATGGGGCTGCTCAGCGAGACGCAAGTGTAGCAGGCAGCCAGGCCCATATCCTCGCACGCAGAGTAGTTCACTGATGACCTTTTAGTGTATGGCCAGTGACACCAATATATATAACCCCTTTAAGAGGGGGGCCCTGGAATTGCCACTGCAGGGGGGCGAGTCACCACTTCACATGCCACCGCACCACCATATAGGGAAGAAAAGACTAAAGGATTCCACCCAAGGCGATAACCGCCACCCAAGACCTTCTTTGAAGTCTCTCAGCCCCACTCACCTCACAGAGTGTTTGTTGTGGGGGAGGAAGGGAAAGGAGAATGTTAGGCGCTTTGAGACTCCTTCGGGTAGTGATAAAGCGGGATATCAAATCCAATTTCATTTCATTCATTCATTCAATCGTGGTTAAAACAACATCCCTCTCTGTTGCAGGTACCATTATTGAATTCCCAGCACACTTTACGTGGCACCTTGAATTGAGGTTTTGCCTGTTTAAGTGGGTCTGACCTATTTTCAATATAAGCGGCAACCAGCTCAGACCAGGTGTCATTATCTTTCATATCCCATCTGACTATGTGTTCTTTGTCCACCCTCTCTCTGACAGCCTCATCATAATCAAGTGCTGCTTCACCTGCCATTGCCTTGACTTTTAGGATCATGAGTTGATAATTAGCCAGGTGCCACCATAGCTGCCAAGTTTTCCCTTTTCTCATGAGGAAGCCTATTCAGCATAAGGGAAAATCCCTTAAAAAAGGGATAACTTGGCAGCCATGGGTGCCACCCCACCCCCCTGTCTGGATAGGTAGCAACTATAACCCCCATATAGGTAGAGAATGCAGTTAACCAATTGTGGAAACTGCGCTCAACCGATATTTTATTCTCCTTCTTTTGACAATTGGCTGGTTTTGATTTTGAACTACTAGACGCAGCCAGCAACAGTAAAGAAAAAAGGTCAACGAATTCGCCAGTAAGGATGCGTTCCCTGATCTTTTTCCTAAGGTGAATACCCGGGGGCTGATTGGTGCACTTGAAATTCAAATCCCTAATCCGGACCTTGGAATCCATGCCCTGCTCTCCACAAGGGGCAGAGGCACCATGCTCATATCTATGCTTTTTGTTGCATCGCCTCCACACCCACTGAGGGAGGCCTGGAGCACGGGGGCCAGTGACCCAATAACCTTTTAGGCTCCCCTCTCTGTCAGTGCTGGATGAGGTGGACGTACCTGAGGAACTGAAAGTGGACGATGACTCTCTGCTGGATTTGCGACCCCTCCTCCTGGATCCATGAGGTCTCCGTCCCCACCGATGCGACCTGCATGACTCAGGGCTCACGGATCTATCAGATGAACCACCGCAGGGAGACCCACCTCTGCGTTTTGCGATAGGTGATCGCGATCTGTCTTTGTGTTTTTCTCGGCTGCGCTGAGGGGAGCATGAGTCTTTCCTTTGCGCCTCAAGAACCTCCAAGCGGCGTCTTAGTTGGGCAATCGTCCTATCCCTGTGGTCCCTAGCAGCCAAGCGTGGTGAGCATTCACTGGAGGAACAGACAAAGGAGGGAACGGGAGAGGGGCTCACCTGTCACCTTGATGTGGGTGCCGTCTGTTTAACTGAGCGGCCTCTGGAGGCTGAAGATTTGCCAGACGCAGGATGTCGAATTGCCGCTGGTGCCTTTCTCCTTTGAAGCGGCCTGCGGCGGCCTGAAATGCTTCTTCCTAGTGGAGCGAGCCCCTCCTCTGCTGCCTGCCTCTGCTAGGCCAGCCACATTAGGCGCACCCTTTACGGTGCCCCGACGAGTGCAGGGTGGTGAAAGGACCACCCACTGACCGGATTTCTTAGCAGGAGGCATGATGTATAAATTGGTATGTGTGTAAAGGGGACTAACTGAATGGTGTAAAACTGTGTGATAAATGAATAAGGTCAAAAAGTGAAACCACTGAGCCACTAACAATGTCGCCAAATTATGCTGCAAAATAAAACAAGGAGTTAGAATGCTCCTAAATTCTTGGACGTTCAATGTGGCAGGACCTCTCGATGAAACAGCATGCCACCCCACTTGAAACGAAGTATCGACGGTCAAACATTCATTCAAACGCTATCTGCAGCGAAGCTGAAAATATGGTTTAAACTAGAACAGGCCGGAAACAGGAGAGAAAAAATCACATAAATGCTAGCAAGCCAATGCACAGGGCTATAAATGGCAGGTAGACAAATCCAAATTGCAAAGGGGACCCCAAGGTCATCTAGACCAACCCCCTGGTCCCACAGAGGGCCCAGTGAAAAATTGCGCAAATACCATGCGCCGGGAATAGCACCCCAACAGCGGCTGCCCGGGAACAAAGGAAGGCTTCACTAGGCCTCACTAGGCCACAGCCCTCTCACTGCAGTCCAGCATCCACCAGGGAACAATTGGAGGCTATACTAGGCCTCACTAGGCCGCAGGCCCCCCCATTGCAGTCCAGGGGCTGCAAGGGAACAAAGGGAGGCTTCACTAGGCCTCACTAGGCCACAGCCCTCTCACTGCAGTCTAGCATCTGCCAGGGAACAATTGGAGGCTTCACTAGGCCTCACTAGGCCGCAGGCCCCCCACTACAATCCAGCAGAGAACCAAGGAAGGCCCAATAGGCCTCACCAGCAGTGAGCAACGGGGTGGGGGGGAATTAGTAACAAGGAGCTGTGCAAGGCAGCTTGGCTCCATGGCAGGAAGCATAGGGGAGAAGGAAACATGGAAAAGGAAATGGGGGCCCTAGTACTCGCCACTCTGTCCCACAAAGCCCAAGTCAGCAAATCTTTTATTTTCCCTGAATCTCCAGAGCCGACTGCCTGGCTATTGTCGGCTCCACCCCCTATTTATAAATGGGGCTGGCCCCACCTCCCAGCAAGAAACGTGATTACTGAGGCTGGGCGTGAACCTCCAAAAATTAACACTGAGAGGCAAGCCAGACCCTGTTTGCCAGGAAGCTCCCTGGGAACTGTAGCACCACCCGCGATCCCACAAAGGGCACCCACAATGTAAAGTGTGAGTGCTCATTTTGCATACATAGCCTGGCCGGCGAACTTCATTGTTAAGATTGGGATAGTGCAAAGGATTTCCTTTTGCACAAGTCCTCCCTCCAGGATCTATCCCAAACCCTCCCCAAATCTGCTCCAAAGGGTTGGAGGAACAGATTTAGGGGGAGTTCCATTGCACCAGCAGAAATCCTTGTCCTGAGACAATGGTTTAATTGGATACAGCTCATTATTCCTCCCCCATCCCCATTCTGCCACAAGAGCACGTGGCTTTACACTTTAGTCCCTGGCATCTCCAGCACCTGAAACCCTGGAGAGCTGCTGCCAGTCAGTGCAGACAGCGCTAAGTTAGATGGACCAACGACAGCTTCCTATTTTGCTAACCATGGAGGTTTTTTGCGTGGACAGGGGGAGTCTCCCAAACCCTAGGCGACCCCCAAGCGGAATAATGACTCAAGACAACTTGATATGGGATTAAAATTGGCCACAACTTTATTAAGTTTCAGATGTAGGGAGACCTTGGCTCAGGCACTGAGCATTCATCCTTCCCAGTCCCCAGCCGGGGATCTGGGACACTTCAGGGTTATCCAGAATGTGTGGGGATTGGGCTGGATCTGGAGAACATATGTTCAAGCAGAGAGCCCCCCCCCCCCCCGTTCACCGCTGTTGGAAGGGAGAGCAATGACAACCTCTCAGCGTATGGCCAATGCCTCCCTTCAAGACCCCTTTAACGGGGAACCCTGGTATCACCGCCGCAAAGGGGACGTGGGACAGCGCTTCAGGCCCCCCCCTCCAATTTAGGAAGATAGACTAAAGGATTCCGCCCAAGGCCCAAAACCACAAAAGTTGTGATATTTTGCTATGGGGAAGGCAAAACTTGCCAATGCAGGAAAATTTCTTTCCGGCCCTTAAACAGCAACCTTGACATAGCAGCACCTGCGTACCTGTGGAGAAGAGGTTAACCTACAAAAGAAAATTTAACTGAGGGAGGAGAGGGTGGGAGAAGTTCTGGAGCCGACTGCCGCTTCACAGGTAAGATTCACCTTCTGTTGTGTGGGCAACACAGTCCCTCCCCTTACCTGGCCAATCCCCTGGCAACGCCTCCCCAGGCGGGATTGGGCAGTTGACTGAGGTAGGCGGAGACCCTTGGGAGGATGAAGCCAGTCCAAACTACCAGGAGCAGCACTGGGATCCAGGGGGCTGCACGCGACCACGCAAAAGTCGCCCCCCCATCTGACGTGGGGAGCGGTCATTATCAGCCTTCTGGTCCTAAATCAGCTGTACCTTCAGAAAACAAACAAACAACAGTACAGGATTCTGTAGCAAGAGCAGTGGCAGTGGTAGATGGTGGCTAGATGTGGTTGGGGGAAATGTGTTATGGAAAGAATGAATGTGGTTTGGAATCCTAGGGTGTCACCACTGCAGGCAGTTTTTTCAGTTAGGTCTGTTACCAAGTGTAGAGAGTGAGAGAGTGAGTTTTACTGTGCGATTGTTTTATACTGCTATGTGCCTCAGAATGAGTCTGTAAAATCCCATAAGTCTGCCAGTTTCGTGTGTATGTGATGTGTGTGTTTTCAGTGCTTTTTTCTGGGGGGGGGGAGACGCAGGGGTACTCATACCCCTAAACATTTTGTGAATCGAACGGGAGAAGAAACTAAAAATTTTAACAAAATAAAAAAAAATCCTTCCAGTAAGTAGCACCTTAGAGACCAACTAAGTTTGTCATTGGTATGAGCTTTCGTGCGCATATTGATCCATATTGCTTTCAGACTGATTGACACGCAACTCTCTGAATCTGAAATTAGAGGGGGGAAAGGTTGAGAACGGCTGTCCTATTGCATTTAATCTGACGTCATGCCGGTAATATTCCTTCCATCGTAACAGTTATAAAACCCCTCAACCAACCTGCCCCGTCTTTGCATCAGGTTAAAGTTCCTATTTTACTCTATGCTGACGATATGGCAGTCTTCTCGCTAACGAAGTTAGGCCTTAACAACATGATGAAAGGGCTTATGCAATTTTGTGAGGAAAACTCCCTGAAAATCAACTATTCCAAAACCAAAATCATACCCTTTGGTACGCTTAAACCGAGTCCTTTGTGGAATCTTGAGGGCAACACCATCGAACAATGCCCGGTATTTAAATACTTGGGCATTACTTTCCATCATAGACTATTGTGGTCACCCCAGCTAAATACGATCACCTTGGCTGCCTGCCAAACCGTGGAGGCCCTGGCAAAAAAATTTCTACGCCAAAGGAGGCCAGCTGGTGGCACCAATCAGAAAGGTCTATATCAGTAAAATCTCTCCAATGTTGCTATACGGGGCGGAAATATGGGGGTGGAATTTGAAAGCACTCCAATGCCTGGAGACCCTGCAAAACCACCTGGCAAGAAAGATCTTGGGCCTCCCTAACGGGACCATATCCGCCCAACTAAGAATGGAACTGGGACTGCCATCTATTGTTGCAAGAGCCCACATCAGGATAATCACCTACTATAAATCTCCTGCAGAAGCTCCAAACTCGACTCTTGCTAAACAAGCCTTTCTAGCCTTTACTGGTAGCCGCATTTGGTCAAAAGGCATGGAGATTATATGTGAACGCTATTCCCTCCTAGATTTTTCCGCTCTGATCGCTTGGGACAATGACAAAATCCGTAAATGGATTCTAGACAGGGACGAAGCGCTGGACCTGGCTCTATCCAATGCGGCCAACCTATCCACGTGGTTTCCTCGCGTGAAGGCAGTAAGATCTATGGCTCACTATCTGAGTGACCTGACGAACCCTACGCAAAGAAGGGTCTTCACACTTGCCTGCTTCCACTCCATTCCTACAGGGTATATTTTCCAACACTCCCCCCCCCCCGGGACCTTCGACTCTGCCCGTGTAACAAGGGAAAGATAGAGGATTTTATCCACTTTTTCTTTCACTGCCCCCTATATGACGCAATAAGACTGAGGTTCCTTCTACTAATTCTTCTGCTCATTGCCTTGTAAAATGACCACATGAAATTTCTATTGGTGGAAGCCACCCCCAGGGTTACCCACGGAGTGGTCATTTATATCTTGCAGGCCCTGAAACTCAGGGCTCTTTTGACAGGCTAACTTTTTCTAGTCTCGGATCTCTCTAAATTTTGGACCTTTTATTTTATTGACATACAATTATTTATTGACATGCACTGTTTGTACTGCCAAACTTTGCACTGCCAAACTTTGCAGCAGGCAATTTGCAGGGGTTGGGCACTGTTTTCAAGTGAATCGGACATCAGATTTTTTGGTAAAACCATGACCCATGGGTCAGGGCGCCGAGGGCTCGTTTTATGGCCTACCATGAAGCGTGGTGTTTCCACCACCCCAATGCACTCTTGCTCTGACCCACTCTCTTGCTCTAGCCAACATGTGGGGAATTGTGACTGGCATTGGCCTATCTGAAAGTCTTCAGTGCAACCAGAAGATAGACCTGTGGCATCAATACCTAGTGGTCATCCCCAGCCCATACTTTGAAGAATACTGTGTTGCATCATTTCCTTGGATTCTGCAAAAGCCAATGTGATCCAATGCAGAGAATTTTGGACTTGCCTTGAGTATAGCAGGGTTCAAATCCAGGCTCATGTTATGAACCTCCCAGGCCCACTGGATACTGGAAAACCCTGAGAAGGAAAATAAGCTTCAATTTATTGCACACTGATCTTTTCTGTCAGTTTTTGCTGAATCACTTCAAGTTCAATAACTTCACCACAAGGTGGAACACTCAGATCACCGAAGCAGATTCAGACTCTGCTTCTCATACGAGGAGGAAGCCAATGCTAGAATTCCCATTTCAACATAACTTGCATTCATTTCTCCTCTTCTTAGTTGTGAATACAAAAGAGCTTTCTTCTATGGCTGCCAGATTTGCCAGTTGGCTCTTTCAACTTGATACACATTTCCAAAAATGGAGAATGCAGCTTTTGCAAGTGAAATCTTTCACTGCCCAGGCACCCCGATATAGAAATAATCAAAATCTAAGAAATGACCAGATATTCATGCAGTGAATTTTAAAATCCCTTGGCCTTTTGGGGCTGCTTCCAGATGAGCGTTTCCAAGCATTACCTGCAGTTAAGCGGCAAAGGGAATCACAATTGACATTCTGTACTGTTTGGAGTCTGACACTTTTAAACCTAAGTCTATAAAAAGAGCCTGGCAAGATCGGACCTAAGACATACTAGCTTTAGCATCCTGCTCTCCCAGTGGCCAAGCGGGTGCCTATAGGAAGCCCTCGAGGGGAACATGAACATACTCCCCAATTAAAATTCCCAGCAAGCGGAATATTGCCTCCAACAGAGGGATATTGGTGACTGTTTGGACACTGAGCAGTGGTGGCTGGGCACCAGTGGGCACTGGCAGAAGTGGAGTTGCAAGACTGACTTGGAAGAAAGGAGCAGTGATCTGGGGGAGCCTGTAACAGCCAGAAGATGAGAGTCAGAGGCAGGAGAAGATGCAGGATAGATTAATAATAATAATAATAATAATACACCACCAATCAAACATTAAAAACTTCCCTAAACAGCGCTGCCTTCAGATGTCTTCTAAAAGTCAGATAGTTGTTTATTTCCTTGACATCTGATGGGAGGGCGTTGCACAAGGTGGGCGCCACTACCGAGAAGGCCCTCTACCTGGTTCCCTGTAACCTCACTTCTCACAGTGAGGGAACTGCCAAAAGGCCCTCGCAGCTGGACCTCAGTGTCCGGGCTGATTGATGGGGGTGGAGATGCTCCTTCAGGTATACTGAGCTGAGGTTGTTTAGGGTTTTAAAGGTCAGTGCCAACACTTTGAATTATGCTTGGAAACGTACTGTGAGCCAACATAGGTCTTTCACCTGCACCAGTGGCTATGACACAGCTGCTGTGGATTGGACCATTTGGGATTCTAGAAATCCTACATTGGATGCCATTCTATGACCCAATTTCAACCGTGCGTGTCTGAAAGCTGTTGAAATTGTAAAAATCAACTGCTCCTTTGCGCTGGGCTTTCCTGGCATGCAAAGAGCTTTGAAGCGCTCTGTCTCACTTCCTAGGCTCTGGGGTGCTCTTGTGAGATCTTACGGGAACTCAGACAGCCTCTTCAAGGCCTTGCGAGAGCATCCACAGAGCCCACGCACTGAGCAGGACTTGCCCAATAAGCAAGGAAGCAAGTTTAAAAGCTCCCACCTTGTTTGGTGGGGAGGATTAAGGCCCTCTTGGCATGCCAGCTCTGGAAGAAAAGTTTGCTTGCGCAGGGTAGTTCCAAGGGGGCAGGTTGTGTATACACGGTTTTTGCATATGTGCATCCCCCCCCCAATCATAACCCTTGCACAAGATGCAATCATGCTGTACATTCCACTGTAATGTCAATTCATGACATTAATGAAATGTCAGTGCTTTTCTTTAAAGCACCAATAAATAACAGCCACGGGGGGGGGGGGGGACCTGAGTGCTCTATAGGAGACATTTGCACAATCAGTGCAGTAATGCATTTGCTATCTGAAGCTCTCCCGATGCAACACTCAGATTTCTATGGGTGGAATGGTTTTCAAGGAGTGGCATGGCAGCTGAGATGCCAGCTTCTGGAAACAGACACTGTTGCAGAGTGACAGGTGACAACAAATTCTTACCCAGAGGACTCTTGAAATGCAGTCACTCCTTGATTCTTTTGTCTTGCTTTGAAATTTTACCCCTTTGACTAAGAGAGATTTGATGTCATCTGATATATTTAGGTACAGAGGTTGGTTGGTTGGTTTGCAATTGGGCATACGGTATTAAAAAGGGGACTCCTGTCTTGCAATGAATGTCATGATATGTCTCACCAGCTGTCCATTTCTAAGAAAGTAAGGGGCCTTTAATAGCTACACTTTGTGCCTATATAAGGCAAACGTTGGGCATGCCACTCATTAAGGATTCCATGGAGAAGTCTAAAGCAAGTGATACCATCAAGACCATTTTTTTGTATTATAAGTAAACATATACATATACATGCACACGAACTCTCATTTGGAAGGTTATAGCATCCTCAGCAGGATGGGGAAAGATTTCAGCTCACTCCACAATCTGGAGCAAACCTTTCCAGTCTGCAGCCAATAGATTATGCTCTGTTCAGAACAAAAATATATGGGTTAGATTACATGCCTATGTGTTGGAGAAAAGCAATTACATTTCCTTTTCTTGAGTTTGTAGTTAAGGTATGTGTTACTTAAACCATCATTGGGCACTGTTTGTGTATCAATGTCACCAGCACTTCTTGTAACCCCACCCTTAAAAGCTGAGCCATTTTGTTTGTTCTTCTCTGCAGACAAGATGTCTTCTATTTTCTCTCATCTCCACCCACCCTGTAAATAGTTCCTGCATGAATAAAGCCTTTGAACTCCAGAAACTGTAAGTAATTATTCCACTCTGATTCACACAAGCTGCAAGGTCTGCTGACACTATGAACCTGTCCAAGAATGGTTTGTCCCATCTTAAGCTGAATTACACACTCCTGTTTACTCTGCATCCAATGTACCCCCACTGCTGGTTTGAGAAGCAGTGTGCACACAATATTAGCCACAATCCATATCTATCCTGTTGCTTCTTAGGAAATACTGCATCTTAATGTGTTTTTCCCTAAACCAGATTTGATTGAAATTGAGAAAAACAAAAACATAGCTGTGTTTTAAACTAGTTGCTCTAAATTCAGTGGAAAGTTCATAGTTCAGAGGTAGAGCATCTGCTTTCCATATGGAAAATCTCCAGGAGAAAATCTTGTTGGGAGAAAACCCTGGAATCTTGGAGAGCTGCTGCCAGTCAGTGAGGTAAGTTAGGTCGAGAGTGAGTGACTGACCAAAAGTCATCCAGTGAGCTTCATGGCTGAGTGGGGATTTATCCATGCCGAAGACAGAAATCCTTTCTAAAATTAAAGCAAAATGGATAATATTTGTTAATAACACTACTACAGTTATAGTATGTAAAGTATAAAGAAGTAGCAGCTGTGAATGCTCTTCAAATGCACCATTTTTGGCATTTTGCAAATTTAATTGGGAATATATCCAAGATTAGGCTTCCAAAGCTTGTTTGGCGTTTGGCCCCTGTATTTGAAAACTTTTTCTTATGCCTGCCCCCACCCCCTCAATCTTAAATGGTTCCCCTATTCAGACAGAATAATATACAGTTTTAAGAAAGTGAAATATCCCTCGTCACTAAGATATTTGGACATGATACATTGGCAAGGCTTCTTGACATTTGTCATTCTTTTTTTCTGAAGAACAGGGCCGAAAAGTGTACTAACAGGAAATTCCATTCACAAGATAAGCAGCTGCTCAGTTCAAACATTTCAGCTGACGGTGCAACCACGAAGGATCTTTTGTACAACTCCCAGCTTCAAGAATAGTCAGCATTCCTTGTATACCCAAAGGAAATACTCAGAGAACAATTCGTCAGGATGCCTGTATGATTTCGTGGCTTTGTGAAACAGCACATTTGAAACCATACGAGAAATATGTAAAATAACCAAGCAAGTAATAGAAATCACCCCAGAATTGGCCTTACTAAACATCTTCCAAGACAATGATTCCCATTTACACCACAAAGAACTCATAACCCACCTACTTTCAGCAACCAGAAACATCATAACCAGACATTGGAGAGACCTGTCAGGAGTAAGCATGGACCAATGGTACCAAATAATATGGGAAACAGCCTTACTAGAAAAACTAACCAATAAGCTGAAACTGGTAAAGGTAAAGGGACCCCTGACCATTAGGTGCAGTCGTGAACGACTCTGGGGCTGCACGCTCATCTCGCATTATTGGCCGAGGGAGCCGGCGTACAGCTTCCAGGTCATGTGGCCAGCATGACAAAGACGCTTCTGGCAAACCAGAGCAGCACATGGAAACGCCGTTTACCTTCCCGCTGTAGCGGTTCCTATTTATCTACTTGCATTTTGACGTGCTTTCAAACTGCTAGGTTGGCAAGAGCTGGGACCAAGCAACAGGAGCTCACCCCGTCACAGGGATTCGAACCGCCGACCTTCTGATCAGCAAGCCCTAGGCTCAGTGGTTTAACCCACAGCGCCACCTGGGTCCCCATAAGCTGAAACTGACACGGGGACAAATAGAAGAGGACGCCTTCACCCCGGTATGGCTCCCCTTTATCACATACACAGCTCAACAAGACAATGACAAAAATCTACCGATAGCATACAAATCAGTATGGCTAACCTGATCCAAAACACCCACCCACTCACACACGAAAACAAAGACCATCACAGCCAACCACAAATGAACAACCACACCCTAGGCCAACCCCAATCTCTCTCACCACCAAAAGAACACAAGCGAATAAAAGAGAACCTACACAACCAACGCTGACATAAAACCCTACATATATTAAGCAAAATAGAAACATCGCCACCCCACCGCACCCCTACCCACCCCCATCCACCTTCTTCCCCCTCTTTCTTCCCAGTGTCTCAACAAATGAAACTGATTTGCAAAAATGATACATTAAAAATATGAGAGAGAGAGACTGCACATACCTTTGTAAACCAAGAAATAATTAATAAAAAAAATACTTCAAAAAAGAAAAGAAAAGAAACAGCACATTTGAGAAACCAAAATGGTGGCAGTTGTGTTTGTTTTTTGATCATTACGGTTTTGCCATATAAATGTTCCCACTATGGAAACTTAGAAAAAGGCCAGCTTGGCCCAATGACAAGTAATTTGGTTTACAACAAGTGCTATTTTTCTAGAAAAAGAGGTGCCGGAACTCACTAGGGACTGCAGAAAGAGGGGGAAGGAAGTCAAACTTTGAAATGTTAAATTGGTTGTAAAACTAATGAAATGTATAAACTTGAAAAGTATAGATAGAAACTTCACTAGAATCATAGATTTGCCCAGTAAAATGAAGGTATGCAGTTCAATGAATTTGGGATGGTCACATAAGGAGTACAGTCGTACATTGGTTCTTGAATGCCTTGTGACTCTGACATTTTGGCTACTGAACGCCGCAAGCCCGGAAGTGCGTGTTCCGGTTTGCGAACGCTTTTTGGAAGCCAAACATCCGATGCTGCTTCCACGGCTTCCGATTGGCTGCAGGAAGCTCCTGCAGCCAATCGGAAGCTGCACCTTGGTTTTCGAGCATTTTTGGAAGTTGAACAGACTCCTGGAACAGATTCCGTTCGAGAACCAAGGTACAACTGTAAGTCGTAACTTTTTATCATGCGATTCCTCAGAACTTGAGGAGTCGCGGTTGTGAATTGTTGGCATATTTTTGTCATCTAGCTCATGTTCAAAAATAGTGCCTCTTTCCATCCATATAATAGAATTGGATACAGGTGTTCAAAGAATGAACCTTCACTGCAGTTTCCAGATGATATGGCAGAACCAACTCAAAAGCATTATGCAGGATTCAAATCAAAATAGAACTGTTGCAGAAGACGTGTTCTATTTGTAATTGAGCAAAGAAACTTTAGAGCCCAAATTCCTACTAGTGGAAATATTCTATAAGGAGCCTGGCATTTGCACACCCTAAATCCAGGAATGTTATAGGATTAGCAAATCATGCTTTCAGCAGGAAGTAAGGCGTGAGGGAGTGATCATTTAAGACCGAGAAATCTTTTCAATCCAACTGATGAAGAATGCAACTGAATGCAAGGCAATACCCTAATCCTCCCTTGTTAAAACATCACTAGATCAGTTCTGAAGTTCATGTTGCTGTGTTTACACTGATATGGAGCAGAATCCTTTCAGTTTGCCATTAAACAAACCTTTAAAAGTCCGATTTTTAAAAGGGAGCTAGAAGAAAAAGTGTGCCTGAAGAAATGAAAGACTCTACAGAGTGTAATAAATTCAGGATAGCTTTTATCTTTACCTGCTCACAAAAAGCAGAAGTTATACTGTACTTGCATTTGCATACCCCTACATGGGGCCATGAAGAGTCGGACACGACTAAACAACTAAACAACAACAACTGTTTTGTTATTCTATTACTTAGAAAAATCCTGCAAGGTAGGATCCATTTGTCATATGTGTAGTCAAGCGAACACAATGTCTTTATGCCACTGTAAACAGCTACACTCATTGGAAAGACAGGTTTTTGAAAACTGGAACTATAATCCTAAGCATACTTACTAGGAAATAAAGCACAAGTTGGACTTGTAAAAGAGTGTTGGGAAATAATTAATAATGAATGGGGGGGGGAAATGTTTTTCCAAAAAAAAAAAAAAACCAGTCTCCTTTTTGTTGAAGATAATTCAGATGGAAATTCCCAGGTGTCAAACAAAGGTTATTTATTTATGCCACTACTTTGTCCATGTTTTGTTAGCCCCAAAATGGAAAGTGAGCGAGATCCCAACTAAAGAAGAATGGCGACTTAAACTTATGAAATATGTGCAGCTTGAGGACCTAACATATAGAATAAGAGAACAAGAAGAACATAAACTCAACAGTGTAAATAAGTTTTGATGGATATAATAATGGAATACTGAATGGTATAGTTTATGTAAAATATGCAGGGATGCAAAATGAACCATGGAAAGAGAAGAAGGGAAGTCATTGATATTTTATGGTTGTTTAAATGAATACCCTAAATTGTAAAACAGAATGAACACACACACGCGCACACACACACACACACACACGCACACACACACGGAATTGGAGGAGGGATTACTTCTGAGCAAACATGTATAATGGCACTATTAAGTCACCAGTGATGCCGAAATCCAGCATTGCCTGAGCTATACGAGTGTGGCTTTCTCCCGATTGAAGTGCGGAGTGTTTGAGGACCAGGACATTTGCAGGGAAACCAAAATGCTTGTTTACAAAGCTATTGTACTATCAACCTTACTGTATGCTTGTGAAACATGGACCACTTACAAACGCCATCTCCAAATCCTCGAAAGATTCCATCAACGGTGTCTCTGGAAAATCTTACACATCACTTGGGAAGATAGGCAAACTAATATCAGTGTACTGGATGAAGCAAAGATCACCAGTGTTGAAGCAATGATTCTTCAACATCAACTTTGTTCGAATGGTCATGTTGTGTGGATGCCTAATTATCGTCTTCCAAAGCAACTACTCTATTCCGAACTTAAAAATGGAAAGCATACTGCTGGTGGTCAACAAAAGAGGTTTAAAGACTGTCTCAAGGCAAATCTTTAAAAAAATGTAGTATTAACACCGACAACTGGGAAACACTGGCCTGCGAGCGCTCCAGTTGGAGAACAGCCTTTATCAAAGGTGTCATGGGCTTTGAAGACACTCGAACTCAGGACGCAGGGGAGAAATGTGCTAAGAGGAAGGCACGCTTGGCAAATCCACACCATGATCAATGTCCCCACTGTGGAAGGTCTCGTTATTAAAAACCATGTTTATGGAAGACAATCTTACTCAGCTATGAGTGATCACCAAAGAAGGAAGAAGTTTCAAAAGGAGATGCGAGAGTAGCAGATCTTTGTTTTCAAATGTGGCTTTGCTGCTGTGAAGTAGCGATTGGGAGAGATTTCAAGCGGAAAGGTTTGCTAAACCCTCCTCCTGCCCTTTGGTTTCTTTTCCTGCAATATCCTAATTTTTTTCTCGCTCCCCTCCCTGTCCCCCAGCTCTCAAAGTCTTGAGTAGGCAAAAATAGGCTAGGGAGAAAGAATGGGAACAGGAGAGTATTGGGCGAAGAAAGGGTCTGGCTCTCCCACTGACTGCTTTTCTGATTAAAATCGCCACAGCGTCCGACTTCGTTGGATTTTGTTTAGTGCACACTTTATCTGAAGAATGGGGCTGCCAAGGTCATCTCAAAGTTGCTTCTTACAACTTGATCTAACTATAATTAAGGTTGAACCTGAATATAAGATAGAAAAGTCTGTGTTTCTGTGTGTGTGAAGCCATCCACCTTATTTCCTAATGAAGAGTGGTGATGAACATCTTGTTTTCAAAGTCAGAATCATTTTGATGGGCTAATATAACTAATTCACTGGATTTCAGTAGATGAGCTTTCCGTGACCTATTGCTCTATTTACAATTGCCTTGAGGCTCTTTCTTCATACTTCAACCCCGACGGAGAGTTCACTGGGTTAATTAGAATTCATTAGAATTGATTTTTATCTCTTCATTTTCCTGCTAGGATGCAGTGATATACCCACTTAATATGTATGCACATTCCAGGGACTCTAAAGTTACTCAATGCGTTGAAATGCTTTTCCCACAGGAAAACATGCAATGAAATTAACACACACCAGGCTTCCAAAAACAGAGATGAAGTGTTTATTTAAATGCACATCCAAAGCCCATTTCATCCCATAGACCCGGGCCAGGCAACAACCCAGTGGTTAAAGAAGAAAACTTGTCCAAAACATTAATACTTGGCTAAATGAGTAAACAAACAAACCATTCATTTTTGCCCTCCAAGCTCCTGACACCAAAAAAAGCAGCTTGGAATTCACAACGTTGCCACAAACTTCAGTTTTGCCAAGTTTTCAAGTTTGTTTACTTAGTTAACATTTTCCATATTGGAGAAAAGCTCCAGTTGTGGGAGCTATTTCACATTTCAATAGCAGGGAAAGAGATCAAGTCAACAGGCCTGCTTGTGGGTTCCCTTCACAGCCCTTCCCCCCGCCAATTATGCTGAAGAGCATTTGATTTTAAAAAATGTCTTATAACAGCAGAATGGTTACCAATACAGGTCTTTTGGGGACAGGAGTCAAAGCGAATGGAAGAGGGTCTTTGGCATGCACATAGGCCCATTTATAACCAAGTAAGGTAAAAGGTAGGGGACCCAGGTGGCGCTGTGGGTTAAACCATTGAGCCTAGGGCTTGCTGATCAGAAGGTCGGTGGTTCGAATCCCTGTGACAGGGTAAGCTCCCATTGCTTGGTCCCAGCTCCTGCCAACCTAGCAGTTTGAAAGCATGTCAAAGTGCAAGTAGATAAATAGGAACCACTACAGCGGGAAGGTAAACGGCGTTTCCATGTGCTGCTCTGGTTTGCCAAAAGCAGCTTTGTCATGCTGGCCACATGACCTGGAAGCTATACGCCGGCTCCCTCGGCCAATAATGCGAGATGAGCGCGCAACCCCAGAGTCGGTCATGACTGGACCTAATGGTCAGGAGTCCCTTTACCTTTACCTTTAAGGTAAAAGGTACCGTAAAGGACCTCCAGACAGTTAATTCCAGTTAAAGGCGACTATGGGGTTGCAGCAGCGCTCATCTCGCTTTCAGGCCGAGGGAGCTGGCGTTTGTCCACAGACAGCTTTCCGGGTCATGTGGCCAGCATGACAAAACCGCTTCTGGCGCAACGGAACACCATGACGGAAACCAGAGCGCACGGAAATGCCCTTTACCTTCCCACCGGAGCAGCACCTATCTATCTACTTGCATTGGTGTGCTTTCAAACTGCTAGGTTGGCAGGAGCTGGGACAGAGCAACGGGAGCTCACCCGTTAAAACTTGGAATTACAGGTACAGAAGGGGTGAGAGATATGGTACTTATTGCTAACTAGAGAAATAAGAAGGAAGGTACAGTGGTACCTTGGTTCTCAAATACCGTAAACCCGGAAGTAAGTGTTCCAGTTTTTGAGATGTTTTTTGGAAGCCTAACGTCCAAAGTGGCTGTTGGCTATTGTTTCTGGGGCACCTTCACCAATCAGAAGCTGTGACTTGGTTTTCGAACATTTCGGAATTCAAACAGACTTCTGGAACCGATTCAGTTTGGCGCTTTTGTTTTTGCTATTTGTTTTGTGTTTTTCTTTTTAAGGCTTTTTTGGTCAATTTGATTTTGTGACTGTGTGGAACCCAGTTCAGCTACTGATAGATTGATTGTGTGACTGCAGAAATGGATAAAAAGCCCCCCCCCCAATCCAAAGCATGACTATCATCAGTGCAGGTAAGAAAATAATAATAATTTTAATTTTTATCATCTACAATACTGTCTTATTTTTTTATAGTACATTACATTGATTATTGCTTTCATTTTATGGATCAATGGTCTTGTTAGATAGTAAAATTCATGTTAAATGGCTGTTTTAGGGGTTGTTCTTAAAGTCTGGAACGGATTAATCCATTTTGCACTACTTACTATGGGAAAGCGCGCCTTGGTTTTGGAACGCTTCGGTTTTGGAACGGACTTCCGGAATGGATTAAGTTTGAGAACCAAGGTACCACTGTATTCCATTGCAATCTTATTCATTCCATCCGCTTACAGTACTTTTTTAATAGGTCAGCTGTACATTTTGTTTGATGGTTGGCCAACTTGTATGTAAGGAAAATATTATTTCTAAAAGTGTTGAGTATTAAATACTGTAATGAATGTGTTTTTGTTGTTGTTTTTCATTACAAGCTTTCCACGCTTTATTTCTGACTGTTTAATATTATACAACATATTTATTTTACGGAAGCACATGACCTAAAAGGAAAAGAAAAGGTTATTCAAATAGTTTCGAGTTGCGTCCTCATTTTGAAATGGGGATTACGTTCAAAGAGATGCTTTGCTGGCTTGCGGAGCCAGCAAAACGGGCTGGATTATTTGTTCTCAACGCCCAGTAACAGGATAGTAAGCAAGGGAAGGCACACAATTAAAAGAACACTAATAGCCATAACATGATATCTGCTGTGCCATCAAATAAACACATTACCGTTAGTGCTTGGGTGACATGCTTGCTTGGCTGCCAGACGAGAGCGAAGTTCACACGCCTGAATGGATAAATCCAGGGTCAATAAAGTCTAAGGGTGTATCTGTTTTGATCTTCGCTCAGAAACAAATGGAGGGCAAGGTCATGGAGCCAGTTAAATCCATCCAGACAGGACTGCGAGGAAGATTGGAGGGGGGAAGCAAGTCAAAACAGGGCAAGACAGACACATAAGGCAGGAGAGCGAGGAAGCTGTCATGTGCCCACCCAAAGCCAATCACAGTACAGTCAAAAGAAGACTGCAAATTCAGATTATTATGAACTAGATGCTCTGATTATCCCCATGATGATGATGATATTTATTTATTTATTTATTTATTCATTCATTCATTCATTTCATACCCCGCCCATCTGGCTGGGTTGCCCCAGCCATCCTGAGTGGTTTCCAACACATAAAAACATAATAAAACATAATAAAAACATTGATAGTAGCAATCTGATCCAATGTAAAAGTCACAATAACTTTAAAATAAACAACTTATACCAAACAGAGCTACTGTATCCCCCCCATCATGATTTAAATCACTAGCCAGTAAGACTTGATTTAAATCATTTTTTCCCCCACAGAAAGATTCATTCTTGCTGGTATAATCTTAATATTTACCACCAGATGAAGGTTTCATTTTTGGAATAATAAATTTTCAAAGTAGCTTTTACAGTTCTGTCAAAAATTACCGATTTGGTTGTACTATTACAAATACATAGACAGATAAATTATGAAATTATTGTGAGGTTTAAAAAGTTAACGGATTATATTTGGACAACTTTTCTGCTGTACTTTATTGGAAGGTGAAAAATAATCATTTCTTTAATAAGAATTTAAACAATTATTTAGGGACCCAGGTGGCACTGTGGGTTAAACCACAGAGTGTAGGGCTTGCTGATCAGAAGGTCGGTGGTTCGAATCCCTGCAACGGGGTGAGCTCCCATTGCTCGGTCCCAGCTCCTGCCCACCTAGCAGTTCGAAAGCACGTCAAAGTGCAAGTAGATAAATAGGGACCGCTCCGGTGGGAAGGTAAACAGCGTTTCCGTGCGCTGCTCTGGTTCGCCAGAAGCAGCTTTGTCATGCATGCTGTCCACATGACCCGGAAGCTGTCTGCGGACAAACGCCGGCTCCCTCGGCCTATAGAGCGAGATGAGCGCCGCAACCCCAGAGTCGGACACGACTGGACCTGATGGTCAGGGGGCCCTTTACCTTTACCTAAACAATTATTTAACTAGAACAATAACATTATAGCATGTGTATCCATGTTTGTTAACTGATGTAGTTAAACTTTTTTTAAAAAAAAAACCCAGACTTTTAGCACACATGAAAAACTTAAAACAAATCCTTATTTCCTGATGAATAGCCTTTGGACTATAATGTAACTACTATCTGTAGAAAGATTTTTATTTCTCCAAAAGCATTTTATTTTTAAAATCCCATTTAAATTTTTAAAATCCCATTATTTTTTTTAAAAAATCCATTTTAAAAAAATAATCATTGAGGCAGCCAAGGCACCTCAGTTCAGATCCCCCAATTGGGAAGAGATACGTGACACTATGCATTTCAAACATGACATGTCCTAGCCTGAAGAGAAGCTTCACAAACGGATCCTTAACACTCGCCTTTTCAAATATGACATTCCGGTGAAATATTTGGTTCTCCTGGGTTTCAGATCATCTCCTTGATACAGCAAGGCCTCAGCTCCCTTGCCAAGATTTTGGTCCCCCCACCCCCACCTGGGACTATGCTAAAAAGCATTTATACATTTCACATACTATTTTCATTTCACCTTGCAGCCTTGGGGTACCCCTTTCATCATCCGAATTTGGCTGCAGGCCTAGATATACACAGCAGAACTACACGAGGACCCTGCTTTTTGTACGTACTCCAGGAGAAGTGGCTTTCCATAAAAGAAATGCTTGTTGGAAATATATCAAGGGAAAAGACAGCCGGTTGAAAAGCGACAGGTCTAAATAGTTCCACCTTTGATAGGGAAAGGAATTTAAAATCTAAACAGGCGGCTCCCCACAGCTCTGTAGGTACCAACTTCAAACCAGGTGCCTCCCTAAAGCAAACTCTTCCAGGGATAAGAGATCCTGTGTGCTCTCGGTCTCCGAACGGCTTCCCTGTGGACGGATCTGATTGTGGACCCACTCGCAGCACACCCCACCCTCATGGGAGAAGACATTGACCAAAAACAGGCGGAAGATCTGTGGGATATTTTCGATGCAGTCAAACCCATCAATGCATGTTTGCTAGACAAGTTGCCATATTGCAAAAATCTGGACAGAGAAGTTGCTGAGCCTTTGGGGGGGGGGAGCAGTTGTTGAGCTTTTTTGCAAAATCGCAAAGAAATTTGACGTTTTTGAGTTGACGACATGGGCTGCCATACGTCCAGATTTCGACGATTTCCACCCTAACACAGACGCTAAATTCTCCAGAGCCAGTCCAATCCCCACTCAATCTGCATAACCCTGATGTTCCCCAGATCCCTGGCTGGGGACTGGGAGGGATAAACGCCCAAGGCCTAAGCCAAGGTCTCCCTACATCTGAATCTTAAATAAAGTTGTGGCCAATTTTAATCCCATAATCCCATCTTTATTCCATGCGGAAGACAGCCTTGGGTTGGAGGGGGGGGGTGTCTCCGCCTGTCCACGCACAATCACTTTCTCTTTGCTCTTCATCTCATCACCAATCCAGAAATGTGAAAACATTTGCATGTCTGAGCTCCATTGCTCAGGCACTATCTTAAAATAGAATTAAGCATGTCTTTGTAACTGAATTAAGATTTTAAGCCCGCCTGAACAAAGCTGCTGTGTCTGTTACTCCAACAAGAGTGAGTTGGTGTTATTTTTACCTTTTACAAGACTTTTTTGTGTGATTATTGTTTTAAGGGGGAAAGGGGGGGGAAATACCAGGAGAATCCAGTCTGCCTTAAAGCATCCTGGATTACTTAAACTAAAGGCTAAAACTAGCCTATCTAAGCTTGATTCCCCATGTCTTACAAATGTTTCACTCCCCAGTGTATAAATCAACAAGTCCAATGAATATGGACAGATTTGGAACAAATATGACAGCATATTAAGGAAATATTTCTTATATATTTCCAAGTACAGTATTTCAGATATTATGATCTGCAGGGGTTTCAATGCCCACGTAGGTAGTGATAATGTACAATATTAGTAAATTATTCCTTTGGATAAAGATGATGTAAATACCCTAGACAGATATTCACAGGATAAGGTTCTTAACCCACATCATGTTGTATGTTGAAAGAGAACGATATGAAAATGACACATCACTGGTACCTAACTCCTGCTAAATTAGCAAGAATATATTGAACTCTTAGAGATACATGGTGGAAGTGTTAGGAGAAAGAAGGCACATTTTACCACATGTGGTGGACGTGCAAGAAAACAAAGGTATATTGGAAAATGATTTATAACGAGTTGAAAAAATGTTTAAAATTACTTTTGTGGAAAAACCTGAAGCTTTCTTACTAGGAATTTTAGGTCCAGAAATACCTAGGGATCAGAAGAGACTATTTATGTATGCTACAACAGCTGCGCAGATGCTACTTGCCCAAAGGTGGAAGGAGGACAAACTACAGTACCTACAAAAGAAGAATGGTTGATAAAGATGATGGACTATACCAAAATAGTGAAAATGACTGGGAACATTGGAGATCAAGAGGACAATAAATTTAATAAAGAATGAGGAAATTTTACAAGTTTGGTGGTTGAAAGAACTCTGTTAACAATTAAAAACATTGGCAGGATTGTAAAAAAAAACCACTTGCAATGAAGCAAGAACTATGTTAACAATTGATTTTTTTTAAAAAAAATGGAGAATATGATACGATGCAGTTTGAAAAGAATATCTATGGAGCGTTGGAGGGAAGTTCTGAGTTTCTGAGAATCGTATTTGTGATATTATGATTTATGGATGATGATAATTATTAAAAATGAAAATGAATTTTAAAAATATATATTTAAGGACAATTTCTCAGTTCTATTATATATTGACACTGTGCCTTTGGTCATTGTTTATCCCAAAATGGGTATCTGAAGAAGTGTGCATGCACACGAAAGCTCATACCTATGACAAACTTAGTTGGTCTCTAAGGTGCTACTGGAAGGATTTTTTTATTTTGTTTTGGGTGGAGTATGGTTGATTATAACTTTGATCCAAGCAACATTATTTAAAGTCTTCTGTCTGGCATACACTTCAGGAAACAGGTCCATTCTGTGGGCCAGATCCCTAATTCTCTCACCACTGGCATGGGCCAACTTTGGCAGATGGGCAGGACATCAGCTGGAACCTGTCAAAGCTCAAAGGAGGTTGCTGAAGCTGTCCGTCAGCTGAACTACTTTGAAGTCCTTCTGGGGGAAGTGGTTTGGATTCCGAGTGCTTCCTCCAAACAGAGGAAGCACTCAGGGGGGAGAATCCAAACTGCTTCCTCCAGCCTCTTCTGCTGCCTATCAAGTTTGGGGCACAAGTCTGGAATTCAGAATTTCCTGACCCACAGCTCAGATGCCTTAGCTAGGCCACTCCACAATAAGAAATGTGGCAAGGGAGCTTGCAGATGGTTACCAACCATTTGGACCTGGCTAGGAAAGGACCATAACTCCACTTTAACAGACGGAATCAGGTAGCAGGTGATGGGAAAGAATCAGTAAGGTTGAAGCTTACTGGGTAATGATATATAATGAATTGAAAAGGATATTCAAAATAACTTTTATTTTAAAAAACCAGAAGCTTTTCTTTGGAGAATTATAGGGACAGAACTACCTAAATTGTATAGAAATTTATTTATGTATGCTGCTTGCCCAAAAGTGGAAAGAAGCAGAAGTCCCAACAAAGGAAGAATGGATACAAAAACTTATGGAACATTTAGAAATGGTGAACTTACCGGAAGACTAAGAAATCAAGATAACAAACTTTTTATAGAAGAATGGAAATGGTTTATTGAATATTTACAGAAAAATTGCAAACAGATAAAAAGATTAGCAGGATTATGGTAATAACCCGCAGTTTTATAAGAGTATATATTTACAGTGGATACTTAAATGAGCAAGTTAAATAAATTTGGATATGCAGAAGATACTACTAAACAATAAATTTAAGGAACCCCAGAAAGAGGGGGAAGGAGGTCAAATTTTGAAATGTTAACTTGATTGTAAGACTAATGAAAATGTATAAATATGAAAAGAATAAATAAAAAACCAAAGAAGGGAAAGAATCAGTGCTTGAGTGGCTCTCTATGCCAGTTAGTCAAATATCTGACCTAGCCCAAGCACCCTGCCAGGCTTCAGACTTCAAGTGGCTGGAGCTTGTTTGTTCCAGCTCACAGCAGATTTTCTTATTGAAGTGTGGAGCATGAAATACATTCTCTCCCCCTTGTGCTTGTTCTTTTTTTCTTTTTGCAGGGAGAGCCATTACCAGGGTTAAGAAGAATGTTTTCACAGCTGTCAAGCCAAAGGACTTGGTCCATGTCCCCTGTACAGCAGGCCGAAGCTGGTTGGTTATCCAGGGGATGTTGTGGTGCCCACAAGGAACACATTTTGTGAGTGCATTTCTCAATCAAATTCTTCACCAGAACTTCCAGAACAGGCTGGCTTCTTTCCCCCTTCAAAAAAGAAAAAAAAGAAGGTAGGGGAATATAAAATGGCATAGGGATTAGGGTCTTTTGGCACATAACTTTTTGCCAACACAGAAATAATTTGGCTTGTGTGGATATCAGGATCCCACCGGATGAAAGCAAAAAATGCAACCCGCAAAAATGCTACAGAGCACAGAAAACATTTTCCCAGAATCTCAGCTTTCAATTTAGAACAGGAAGTTTGGGGCGCTTACAGCTGTGAGGATATGGGATGATTTTTATTTTTATTTATTTTTTGTGAAATACAGAGATTTAACTAGCAGTGGATTGCAGCATAGATTCGAGCCCAACATCCTGTACTGCTGGGGCTTGGGGAGGTGGAACCCATAAACAGAGTCTTTTCCAAGGAGGACAAGTTCAGGCAAACTCAGCCTGTCTTACTTGGCCAGAACCCTGGAGAGCTCCCAATGGACACTGCTGGCTAAGCTGTGGAGAATGTCTCAGCAGAGAACTGAGGCCATCTGAGGTCTTATGATGGCTGAGGAAGCCTATATTGCAGTTGGCTCTTCTTCCTTGTGGCGCTGGCTGTGCTGACTTAATGAGCTGTTGTCTGATTCTTCAGATGTCGACTTCTACCCTACAATGGGGGTGTTATGAGAGCTCATCTTCTGAAGAAGGCAGGAGAGCTATATCCTCCAGTTGGGATGGTGCAGGGAGAGTCGCTGAGGATCACTTCTCATGTTGATCTTCCTGAGGGTAATGTTTGGTGGTCATGCTACACAAGTAAGGACCCCTGTGGATTTAAGTTGCTCATCAACCACCACCCTAATTTGTTGGCATCTATTCCTCTGAACACATATCCAATGTGCTCTGTTCTTCTGTACATTGAAAGATGCCTTATTCTGAGTCAAACCATTAGTCCGTCCAGCTCAGGGGCTCTTGGGGGGTTCAGATAAGACTCCTTCCCAACCTTAGTTGGAGATGTTACTGAGTGGTCTGCTACAGCCCTATGTAGTCATTGGGGCTGGATCATGCTCTGTCTTAGTTAATATCTAGCTCAGGCATCCCCAAACTGCAGCCCTCCAGATGTTTTGGCCTACAATTCCCATGATCCCTAGCTAAGAGGACCAGTGGTCAGGGATGATGGGAATTGTAGTCCAAAACATCTGGAGGGCCGAAGTTTGGGGATGCCTGATCTAGCTTCATTTGATCTTCCGCGATTAATATACATGATATCAAATATAAAACCTGGAAGGAAATGAATGCACCATGAAATCTTGCAACTAATTTTGCTTTCTGGCAGACATGAAGCCATTCCCTGGGTATTTTCTACTTCCTTGTCTGCGAAGTGCCTCCCTTTCTGTCATGGAGATTGCAAAGCAGAGTTCTCAAAGGATCGGGAAATTGCAGCTAGTTGTGCCTTAATGAAGTTTTCCAAGAGACGCAGGAGAGAACTTGGCTGCATATTACAACTGAGCTATTATACGTATTTTCTAGATTTCTTGTCCAGAGCTATTTTAAGACTCCAACAGGGAGCTTTACAAATATTGGCTTTGGCTTGGGCTCTTTTAAACATCATCACCCACTCAACTCTGTTCAACCACTTTTAGATTTCGGATATTAGCAGATTCATTTTAAAAAAAACCTACTAACAAAAACATCCCAGGCTGAAGCATAAAAATAATATTTTTATTATCATCCTAAAGCTATATTCCTGGCAAATTAAAATAAACGCAGACAGTAGGCTTTTGTCCAGGCCTAAAAGACATCTGTCTGTCCAGCAGAGGCAACAGCTTCTGCATCCTTTCCTTTCCTTTGACTTGAATCTCCCTTTGTTTCTAATCTGGAGTCAACAGGATACTGCAGCATTATTATCCCCCTTCCTGGTGGCAGTTTCCTTTGATTGCTAAGGACTTTTCTGGTGCCATAAGCATCTGTCATTCTGCTTCTCCGGTCCTTCCTTTATTTGTTTCTCCACGCTTAACAACGATGCCATTCAACCCTTATATGGAGAAATCAATTTAGCCTTCAAAGCTGTTTACAGACATTGGCGACTCAAAGCCAATTTGAAAGCAATTCACTCACGTCAGGAAGTTAAGTCCCACTGAACTAATTGTGTTTAGGATTGCAGCCAGGGGTTCCAATCTCTCCATTTCTCACTGAATTTACTAATCCTGTTCTGCATCTGTCTTTCTGTGTGTGTGTGTGTGTGCGCGCGCACGCACACACACACACACACACATTTAAGACTCCACATTGGACAGAAGAAATCACCCACCTTTAATAGGACAGTGATTTCCAAACAGTGTATCGTGGATTTACCTGTAGTATTAATTTGCAGAATATTTACATGCAGTTCATCAGGGATGGGTGTTGCAGACAATATGGCACCACAAATTTGGAGGCAGGAATGGGTGAGTGTCCTATACAGGGAGATAAATTTGAGAGCACAGGGTTGGAAGAAGAAGAAGAAGAAGAAGAAGAAGAAGAAGAAGAAGAAGAAGAAGAAGAAGAAGAAGAAGAAGAAGAAGAAGAAGAAGAAGAAGAAGAAGAAGAGTTTGGATTTGATCTCCCACTTTATCACTACCCTAAGGAGTCTCAAAGTGTCTAACATTCTCCTATCCCTTCCTCCCCCACAACAAACATTCTGTGAGGTGGGTGGGGCTGAGAGACTTCAGAGAAGTGTGACTAGCCCAAGGTCACCCAGCAGCTTCATGTGGAGGAGCAGAGACGCGAACCCAGTTCCCCAGATTACGAGTCTACCGCTCTTAACCACTACACCACACTGGCCCTCTGGAGAGGTTTGCTTTACAGTAGGGATGGACAGAGTGTGTGCAGGGGCCTGGAGGCCTGGGGGCCATGGCCCTGGTCACAACTTTTTGAGGGGGTGCAATCAGGCACCCCCATGACAGGCATGGAGCTCTGTCACCTGAGGAAAGGCAGGGGGGATGGGTTTGTTTAATAGGCAGGTGGATGGATGCAGTGGGTGAGGAGCCTGGTGGAGACATGCTCTGTTCACTGTCCATGCGTGCCCCCATGGCACACTCCCCCACCCTAGCTGCCCAGACCACCAGGGGGGTACAACACTTTCCCTGCCCCGGCTTCCGCAACCCACGCTATGCCACCGAGGATGGGTGTACAGTGGTACCTTGATTTTCGAACATAATCCATTCTAGAAGTCCGTTGGAGTTCCGAAATGTTTGGAAACTGAAACTGAAAGCGGAAGCCTCAATACAGAAAACAAAACTGAAGCCGCGTTTCCTGTTTGACTTCCAAGGCACGTTCGAAAACCAAAGCATTTACTTCTGGGTTTTCGGTGTTCCAGTTCCAAAACGTTTGACAACGGAGGCGTTCAAAAACTGAGGTACCACTGTATTCAGTTTACATTTAAAGACTAACATACTGAATTTGTCCTTACTGACACAATACACAAGTTGAAACTTACAGCATGGGAGACGTTATGGAATTGGGATTTAAAATTCACAGCATGTTACACGCTGAAAGAAAATTATAGGAAAATGATGTACCATTGGTATTTAACTCCTAGTAAATTAGCAAAAATGTATAAAACGGGGTTAAATGTATGCTGGAAATGTAAGGAAAAATAAAGCACCTTTTATCATATGTGGTGGTCTTGTAAGGTATTAAAAGCATTCTGGAAAATGATATATAATGAGATAAAAAATGTTTAGATTAACTTTTGTTAATTAAAAAAAAAACCCAGAGACTTTTAAATTAGAAATTATAGGTACTGATATTCCAAAGGGGCAGAAAAGACTTTTTATGTATGTGATGACAGCCGCATGGATGTTATTAGCCCAGAGATGGAAAGAAGATAAAGTCCCTACCAGAGAAGAATGGCAAATTAAACTGTTGGACTATGCCAGTGATGGCGAACCTATGACACGCGTGTCAGCCGTGACACACAGAGCCCTCACTGCTGGCACGCACCCCATCGGCCCATTCACGCTGTTGTTGCTTCTCCCCCCCCCATTTGTTCTCCCGCTCCTCCTACAGCTTGTCTCCACTAGAGCTTGTCTCCGCTGTTAAAACCTGGGTCCCTTTTTGTTGTTGCTGGTAGCCAGATTGGTCTTTTAACCCTTTCTGTGCTGTTTTTTCTGGCGCTTTGGCAGACTATGATTGGGTGTAACAGTGTTCGTTTTTAACTTGTTCTGTGCTGGGTTTTTTGGCGCTTTGGCAGACTATGTCGGTGCTGCGTGTTAGTTCCAGGGAAGGTATTATTTGTCATTTATTTCTGTTCTCTTCCCCCTCCCCCCCAAAAAGCGCAGACGCTTTGGGGCACCCCCCAAAAAACTTCTGCACCCCCCCAAAAAATCCAAACCTTTGATCAGCAGCTCTCCCCCAAAAGCTCAACAACTCTAGGCACTTTGTGATAAATAAGGGGTTTTTGGTTTGGTTAAATAATTAGTTTTTGGTTTATTAAATACAGTTATATATTACAATTATACATTTTTGTTATTTAAACTATAAATATCGTGAAATTAGTGTTTTTTTCTCTAAGTGACACACCACCCAAGTTATGCTCGGTTTTTTGGTGTATTTTGACACACCAAGCTCAAAAGGTTGCCCATCACTGGACTCTGCCGAAATGGCAAAACTGACTGGAAAACTCAAGAACCAAGAAGACCAAAACTTCAATAAAGAAGGGGGGGTTATAGTTTATCTTAGAGACAACTGTAAGCAGATGGAAACATTAGCAGGATTGCAATAACACTTGTAATATTATGGAGACAGTGATGTTATATAAAATATAGATTATTGGAAACGATGCAGTAGAAAAGGTTTAATAAAATGATCCATGGAATCTATAAAGGTGGATGTGAATGGTTGTTGTTGTTGTTTAGTCGTTTAGTCGTGTCCGACTCTTCGTGACCCCATGGACCATAGCACGCCAGGCACTCCTGTCTTGCACTGCCTCCCGCAGTTTGGTCAAACTCATGTTCGTAGCTTCGAGAACACTGTTCAACCATCTTGTCCTCTGTCGTCCCCTTCTCCTAGTGCCCTCAATCTTTCCCAACATCAGGGTCTTTTCCAAGGATTCTTCTCTTCTCATGAGGTGGCCAAAGTATGTGAATGGTAGTATTGTTATAATTATACACTGGCTTTAAGAAAAGGTGATTCCCATCTCCACCATGGTACGTTTGCTGGAGAGTACCATCTTACTGGAGAGCAGCCCCTTTGTTCTTATTCCTTAAAATTTAAAACTAAATTTGGAGGTTGCTGTCTTCCCTGCCATCCCTCAGTGGTCCCTAATCTTACCAAGGGAGTTGAGCATTTTTATTGCATCTGTGTCTCAGAGGAAGGGAATTTACATTTCAGCCCCTGTGGCTTCCAATCTACCCCTTATAGATAAGCAACCTAAATTTCTGCTGACTCAATCCTTTCACTTAATGTTATGACTGTGCCTATATTTTCTCTGAAGTAAGCAAGGCCTCAGTATAAGTACAAGCTGGAACGTGTCCAGAGGAGGGCAACCAAAATGGTCAAAGGCCTGGAAACGATGCCTTATGAGGAACGGCTTAGGGAGCTGGGCATGTTTAGCCTGGAGAAGAGAAGGTTAAGGGGTGATATGATAGCCATGTTCAAATATATCAAAGGATGTCATATAGAGGAGGGTGAAAGGTTGTTTTCTGCTGCTCCAGAGAAGCGGACACGGAGCAATGGGATTCAAGCTACAAGAAAGAAGATTCCACCTAAACATTAGGAAGAACTTCCTGACAGTAAGAGCTGTTCGACAGTGGAATTTGCTGCCAAGAAGTGTCGTGGAGTCTCCTTCTTTGGAGGTCTTTAAGCAGAGGCTTGACAGCCATATGTCAAGAATGCTTTGATGATGTTTCCTGCTTGGCAGGGGGTTGGATGGCCCTTGTGGTCTCTTCCAATTCTATGATTCTATGATTCTATGATTTGTGAATTATGCATCAATAAAGTTTCATAGTAGTCTTCTAAAAAAAAATCAAATAAAAAGGGGAGGGGGAGAAAATTGTGCCCCCAGGGCAACAGTCCTCCTAACCGCTCCATGCTACACCCAGGGCTGTCTTAGGCATGTCTGGCGCCCTGGCGCCGTGGTGCGAATATCCCTTCGGCGCCCCCCCTCCCCGTTCCCCGGCGCCTGTGTTGCGGCTGCCGCAGGCGCCGCAGCACGGCGCCCCCTGGTGGCCCAGTGCCCTGGAGCCCTGCGCCACCCAGCCTTGCCATAGTGCCAGCCCTGGCTACACCCCTGGCTGCTGTGACTCCAATCCCCAAGAAGCAGGGTGAGTATTCAGGGCCAAGGGCAGGGAGATGGCACACAACCACCTGGGAAGGGACACTGGGCTGGATAATGAACCACCCCCTCCAGTTAATTCTCCAAGGCCACATTTTCATACGCATGCCCATCAAATGACAGACATTTCCTCAGTCACACATACAGCTAAAACTGCACCATGTTGCTCTGTTTGTAAGTTGCAAATGTTTCACAATAATGTCTTAAGAAAACAACAGCAATTGCAACACTATTAAATGCTGTGCCAAGGGCAACAGAACAGATAATTGGACATGACTCTTGACTTGGTCTTTTGCTTACCAACCTTCTTTGAAACAGAACTACAGTCAAAATAAATACATAAATTCTCTCCTCATCCCTCTGCTAATCTAAATTAACTAATCAGATTAATTTAATTTTTCCACCAGGAAGCTTAGACCCAAAGTTAGGACAAATGTGCATTTTTCATATTTAATGAAATCAGTAAATTAATCAAGGAGTCTCTCCCCCCCCCCCAGGTCTTTATCAAGTACTCAAAAATAAAGTACTCAGCACCCATCCCTGTTATATGAAGGTCAGAATTTATTAAGAGCCGAGCTTTATTGCTTATCTATGTGCTATGGAAAGGTATTGTGAAACATAATATAGGTCTTATTGTATTACTGGTATATGAAACTCAGTCTGATTATAGAATTGTGCTAAGTTTGAAGTAACCTGATTCGGCTGGATCCAAACCTTGAGTGACATCATTAGAGAAATTAATCTCTTTCTTCCACCTCTAGAAGGCATCATTGCATATATCCAGAAATGAGTGATATATCTTGGGGAATGGAGCTGGTGCCTGCACTGCTTTGCATGCAGAAATCCGGGACTCAGCTAGATTGGTAAAGAAAAAGTGTTTTATATATAAAAGAATGGAAGCGGTTTATTGAATATTTACAGATAAATTGCAAACAGATAAAAACACTGGCAGGATTATTGTAATAACCTGCAGTTACATAAGAATATATATTTAAAGAAGATAAATAAATGAGTACGTTAAGTTAATTGGGGTATGCAGAAGGTATTAAAAATAAATTTAATGAATCGCAGAGAAGGGGGAAGGAAGTCAAGTTTTTTGCCTTTTGCTTTTAATGCTTTATTAACTTCAAGAGGAAAGCATACATTCAGAAAAAGAAAAATACATATTCCCATATTCTTAGTTTTTTCCCCTTATGCACAATTTCTATAACGACTTCTCACCACCCCATTGTGGAGCCTACATGCTTTAACATCTCACACTTTTCTTTATCAGTCCAAATCAATCTCCATGGTTTTATTTTCCTATAGTTTTCTATATTTCTGCAGCAACCATTCTAGACCTGCCAATGAAGTCACGTTTTTACAATTCTCACTGAGATATTTTCTATACAAGTCCCACTCTCCCCTAAATGTGTGTTCCGCATGGTCTCTTAGTTTCCCCGTCATTTGTGCCAACTCTGCATAGTCCAGCAGTTTCACTTGTCACTCCAGTTTGGTCGGGATTGTGTCTCCCTTACAATTTCTAGCTACTGTATTAACATTCTTGCTGTTACCATGGCATATAAGAACATTTTCCTCATATTTTCCTCACAAACTGCGGCCCTCCAGATGTCTTGGCCTACAACTCCCATGATCCCTAGCTAACAGGACCAGTGGTCAGGGATGATGGGAACTGTAGTCCAAAACATCTGGAGGGCCGAAGTTTGGGGATGCCTGCATTAAACCATCAATCATTAAAAACTTCCCTAAACAGCGCTGCCTTCAGATGTCTTCTAAAAGTCAGACAGTTGTTTATTTCCTTGACATCTGATGGGAGGGCGTTCCACAGGGCAGGCGCCACTACCGAGAAGGCCCTCTGCCTGGTTCCCTGTAACCTCACTTCTCGCAGGGAGGGAACCGCCAGAAGGCCTTCGGTGCTCGACCTCAGTGTCCGGACTGAACGATGGGGTTGGAGACATTCCTTAAGGTATACTGGGCCGAGACCATTTAGGGCTTTAAAGCTCAGCACCAACACTTTGAATTGTGCTCGGAAATGTACTGGGAGCCAATGTAGGTCTTTCAGGGCCGGTGTTATATGGTCTTAGCGGCCCCTCCCAGTCACCAGTCTAACTGCCACATTCTGGATTAGTTGTAGTTTCTCGGTCACCTTCAAAGGTAGCCCCACGTAGAGCGCATTGCAGTAGTCCAAGCGGGAGATAACTAGAGCAATGCACCAGGCTCAGGTGGAACATCCCTTCACTATTTGGGTGGCCTCCCCAGGGCGGGTATAATTGCCTGTCTGAGTCATTCTGAAAGCATTTTAATTACCTCTGAGTCATTCTGAAAGTGCAAACCATGGTAGGTGACATAGCAGCCACAGAGTATGATGTCAAGTCCTAAAGCTTCGCTCCAGGTGGGACCTGAAGAACATGTGGTTGGAATTAGTGGGGCCAAACATTAAGAGGGGGTCATAACCTACTAAATGTCAGGGACTGGGCAGAGGAGGAATGGTGGAGACCACCTGCCAGCCTGACCCTTCCAGAGAAGAAGAAGACAGTTCAGAATTACAACAGGGGGTTGAGGGAGGTAACAGCTCAGAGGCAGATGAGGGGGGAAAGCTGGGAAACAATGGGAGAGGAGGAAGAAGACACACCAGAGGGGCAACAGCTGATGGACACAGTGTCTTTAGAAAGCATTTCAGACCTTCAGACCCCCCCCTCTCCCAGAACCCAGTGAGCATTGAAAGTAGGAAAGCAGAGAGCTCAAAGGCAGAGGGCATTTCTCAGCACCCATAGTGATGACACATGAAGAGGAGAGAGGGAGGGGGTGGAGGCTCACTCGGGGCAACGCCATTATTCTGAAGGTTTGCTTGTGCTCCTCAGCTCCATCACCTATCAAACTGGGGTCAGCAACTAGCAGACTTGGGGCTAAATCTGTACTGCAAGCTGTGCCTCCTGGTACCATAGTTGTGAATCTTCCAGTCCGGCGAACAGGTTTCTATAAGTGGAATCGGGAACAAAACATTGCAATATGATGTGTTCAGTGTTCCAGCTAACCAGCCATGCCCTTTCCTAGAATACTCTTGCCTGCCCTCATTTTCTTTCCCCCTTTGCCTCCTTAAAATACTTTTTGTACTTCTGCAATATTTGGGGTTCCCACAAGCAAGTTGATGCCTCTCTCTTGTTTCCCAGTGGCCTCATTTGGGCTATAATCCTGTAATCTTTGCCACCTCCTATCTGAAGGAGCTGCGTGCTTGGATGAAACTAAGCTATTTGGAGTGAACTGAACGCAAATATGAAACTACTGTACATCAGTTCAACTGAAGTCAACAAATCTACTCTGTAAAAAAAATAGCTTGAGAAGTGCTAGTAATTTTGTTTGATAACTGATTGAAAACCAAAACCAGACACCTTTCAAAAGTAGACTGGAGGTTTTTGGTTTTCTCAATCTCTCTCTCTCGCTCACTAATCTCTTAAGGAGTCTGCATATTGATTTTAGGCTTGTGAGAATTACTTAATATTAGATACGGTTTTACGTGATTGAAACGGGAAATTGCTCACAACAAACGTTTCCCCTTGTGAAGGATTTTGTGCCTGCAAAGCAAAGGAGCTTGTTATGTGCAAATGCTTCTGTTCTATTTTGCTTCAGCAAGTGTAGTTCCCAAAATCAACCCCAAAGGGGTGTTTATGTGTGAATCTATATGGGATGCTAATTACAATAGAAGCAAATGTTTCAGTGATATTTGTGTGACCCAAACCACTGTGTTAAATTCTTAAGAAAGAATCCTAGAGTAAATGCAAAGGTAGAATTTTAAGAATAGTGAAGCTGGTTTTAAGGATTTGCCCAGCCCCTTCCAAACAAACATACATTTTTTTGTCCTGGGACAAGGTCCTGTATGACTTCAGTGCTGTCCTGCAGTGGCATCTCAACGGGGGGGGGGGGCGCTCCCGGTAGCACGTCTCCGGGGGTGACAAGGCGGCGCCCCACCACGGCAGCGCGAGCAGCCATTGCGCCGCCGGCGCATGTAGAGGATCCTCTCAGCCTCCCTGGCTGCTTTGCCGCTTTACAGCGAGCCAGGGAAGGGTGGACAGGAGCCACGGCTCCACCTCCCTCTCTCCCTCCCTCCCTCCCTCCCCAGTTTGCTGTAAATTGGCAAAGCAGGAGCCACTTACGGCGAGCCAGGCCCCCCCCCAGCCTTCCTCCCACCCTGGTGGGTCCCGCTTTGCCACTTTACAGTGAGCCAGGGAGGGAGGGGAATGGACGGGAGCCATGGCTCCCAAGAGGGCGCAGCTTTGCCAGAGCCCCGACAAAGTGGTGGGGGTGGGGGGTTGACAAAAACAATTCCGCACCAGGTACCACCTGGGCTTGCTACGCCTCTGCTGTCCTGTTTGAATTGGGGAACTATTGGACAGCACCAGGGACGTCACCAACACAGATATACATAGTGCTCTTTCCCCCCCCCTAAAAAAAGTTCAGGGTTACTCTCATTTTCCTATTCATGTTGAAATACTGCCCCTCAATGAGGCCAAACTTAGATTCACAAAATGTTTAGGGGTGTGCGTACCCCCAGAAGAAAGCACTAGATATACACTAGATATACTCAGAGCAATTTAACAATTGCTTTTAAAGTGATGGGGGGGGGGGAATTGATAAAGGGCGTGTTAAAAACACACACACACTCCAGCCATTATCCTACTTGCACAAAGTTCCCCAGAAAACCATGGAGTCATGTAAGCTCTACAACACCAGACAATACTACCGGTATCACCTGTTCACCCAGCATTCCTGGCACATCCCAATAGTCACGACAGGTGAGTGTTTTTACTTATTGTCACATGGGATGGGATCAACCTCTGAGTGAGCAGAAAATCCAAGTCTTCTTTGCCACACCCCAACTCTGTCCAATTTTCCCTCCTATATGCAGGCAATGTCCCACTAGCTATAGCTAGGTTATAACTCAGGGATAGGATCCCCCCTTTCATTCATCACAATATCAATTCCTTTAGAAAACAACAGAACCAGACTGTTCCGCATCTACAATTTCCTGGAGCCTGTTCTCATCAGGCTGTGCCTTATAATTTCATTATAATTTACATCAGACAAGGCAGAGGGGGGTATTTTTTCTGGCTCTGTTCCCTGTTAGAGAGGCCATGCAGTAAATCAGCGCAAGAAAACAAAAATTAAGCATTGCCAGTGTATTTGGCTGTGTTTGGAAAACATGACAAAAGCACATGCTGTATCCGAACTGCAACGTAATCAACGGTGAAATCAAACTGTACAACATATGATGGTTTAAATTGACAGGTACCGATTAATGGGAGCTGGTGAGAAGACTCTGCACATGTCTAGATCCTGTTAACTTTTTTTTTGAAAAAGGTTTTATTTATGAAAAGCTTAAATCTATGGGGAGTAAGATTGATGACTAAGTCATCCATCAGCCAAGTAGAGAATGTATTCAAAAAGAAAGAAACAGGCATGTATCCAATCCAACCTCTGGTGGAATTAGAAAAAAAACAAAAATAATGTAGTATTATTATTTTTAAATAAAATAAATTATTTGGAATTCTAAGTATTTGGGGAATACAGATGCTGACCTTTTTTTTATTTATTTCAAGTATCAGAGGGGTTTACAGTTAAGACAGCTGGACTCCATAGAGAGAAGATTTCCAGACACGCTTGTCCACTTTGAAATGCTCTGAGACTTAAAAAAGCTCAAAGCTGGAGTTCGGCCTTGTGTAAGCAATTATGCATGGCACTCAAAAATGCAGTGGGTCAGGGGGGGGGGGAGGAGACATTCCTGACCTTGCACTTTTAAAAAATATGGCACTAAGTTCATTTTACAATTACTGCTCCCCAGGGGGGAGAAAAGGCCGGCCAGATGTCTGTCTGTGAAGATGATAGAGATGGACGAGATTTCATAGGTTCTCAAGAGGATTCTTACCATGACAAAAAATAAAAAAATAAAAATTGTACACACAGGTATAGATGCCCAGTTGCAAAATATATGTGCATTCCACCAGTTTTGAAGGGCACCCAAAGAACAGCCCAGCCTGTTTAGGTGTGTGCATCTCCTTTGGGCAAGGTGTTCATTAGGGCCCCAATCCCGCTAAAATTCGCCCTGGTTAAGTCCCACTGAAAACTATGGAAGGTAGTAGTAATTGGTTGAAGTTGTGGAACCAAACATTAAAATTTACTGCATGTACCGCATTGAAAGAGAATATTTGGAAAATGATATATAGATGGTATTTAACTCCAGTGAAACTGTCTAAAATGTATAGAATGAATAATAGAATATGCTGGAAATGTAAGGAGGAGGAGGGAGATTTTTATCATATGTGGTGGAAGTGCGACAAGGTTAAAGAATTTTGGGAAATGATATATAATGAACTGAAGAAAATTTTTAAATATACCTTTCCCAAAAAACCTGAATCATTTCTGTTAGGAATGATAGGTCAAGAAATTAAAAGAGAGGACAATGTATTATTTTTATATGCAACAACCGCGGCTAGGACTTTATTAGCCCAAAAATGGAAGACACAGGAATTACCGACGATTGGAGAGTGGCAGACAGAAATGATAGACTATGCTGAATTAGCGAGACTTACGAGCGGGATCCGGAACCAGGGGGAAACAAAGTTCCTAAAAGACTGGAGTAAATATGTGGACTACATGGAAAAAAACTGTAGAAGTTTAAAAACTCTTGCAGGGTTGAAGTAAATCCTGCAAATTGAATTTAAGAAGAAGAAATAAAAAAACTGCGGGATAAGCTTTGATTAGAAAACCTTATGAGGGGATGGAGGGAAGTCACAGTGAAATACATGTTACTATGTTATGGTGTTATTTGTTATGTTTAAATGTGTATTAATTGGAAAATTTAATAAAATGTTATTTTTTTAAAAAAGGAAGGTAGTAGTAATTAACAGATCCCATTGCTTTCAATAAGATATACCGTAGGAGCTTTAGTAGCTGGAGAACCTAAAACTAGCAGGGTTCTGGGAGATGGAGGGTCTGGGATGCTTTCTAGTAACAACGTGTCAGCCAGCTGCTGCTCTGGCTCTGCCTGATCTTCTTCTCCCATTATCCCCCAACTCTTCACTTCATCTGCCTCTGAGCTGTGACCTCCTGCAAACCACTGTTGTGAATTTAGACAGTCTTCCTCTTCCTCCTCCCTGGAAGGGTCAGGATGGGGAGGCGGACTCCATCATTCTTCCTCTTCCCAGTGCCTGACACCAAAGTATGCGGGGACGGAGCTGAGCCCCCCAATCTTGAGGCCCCAGGCCCCACCGGGCCTCCCCATAGTGGTGGAGGATCTTGCCAGCCGGCCTCCCAGCCTCCCCCCCCCGACGTGCATGATGTGTAACATCACATGTATGTGTCACACATGTGACATTGCACACACGTGACAAGCCCCACCCCCTGCCAATATTGCGTGGAACTTGGCACCTCTGAGTATAAGAAACTGCAGTGTGATTAGTAAGTCCCTGGCTCAAATCTCTTCTCAGCTTAAACATCAGCTCCTCATTTGCAATATGCTTATAATAACACTGGCCTCCCTTAGAGACCTATCTATTCATGCACACAAAAATACATGGATGTGAGGGACAAGGGATACAGGGAAGTCCCTCCCATCTTAAGTTCCAGCCCATCACCAAGCGCTGGAGAGAGTAAGGAGAGCTCTGCCTCCAGCGGAGAGTCAGGAAGTGGTGTCCGAGGCTCAGGCAGGGTTGTGGAGCCCATGCCTCAGGTGGGACAGGAAGTTGGACGCACGGGGGGAGGCCAATCCCCCCAACTCCCGAATTGCGACGCAAACGTAGGGGGAAGAGGTTGGGTCTGCCAAAGTTGTGGTGCTGGAAGAAAACGCGCCAATCGCCATTCGGGAGTTCTGACACCTCACCTTAAGGAGGCATTTTTACTGCTCTGAACACTGTAAATAATCAGCACTTAATAAAAGCCTTAAAAGACCATGCTGGAGTCGTTACTCTAGAGTAGCCATACCAGGCCCTCTGACAGCAACTCCCGAATCTTTTTGGCTACTTTGGAGTGCAGCGATGAGCGCTCAAGAGGCTGAGCATTGGAGGCTGGAGGCTGAAGCAGCGAAGCAGGAGCTACAGACCCTCACAGCGCACGCACAGCAGCAATTGCATGCCGCTCAGGAGGAAGCGCGAGGGGCGCAGGAGGAGCTGAACAAGCTGGTGGACCAGGTGAGGACAAAAGAGGAGACTGAGAAACAGCTAAGGGTGATGGTATTAGACCTGCAGAAAAAGTTGGAAGAGGAGAAAGCCGCTAGAGGTGGGGGGGCACCCCAGCCGCAGCTAGTCCAAGTGAGAAGGGGACAGAGCCTAGTCACCAAGTTCAGCGGAGACCCGAGGGAGTACCTCGGATTCGAGACTGAGATAAATTATGCGCTGGAATTGCATGCAGCAGAATTCCCAGATGACGCGCACAGAGTCTACTTTATCATAGAGCATTTGACGGGGCCGCCCGGGAATGGGTAAGACCGCTCATCGCGCAAAAAAATCCTTGCATGAAGAACGCAACTTTATTTCTAGAAGCTTTAAAATTAATGTACGCTAGCGACAGTGAAATGGAGGCCACTAAACAGGAGCTTCATGACCTAACACAAGGAAAATCAACAGTTAGAGACTACTGGGCGAAATTCACCATGCTGGTGCACAAACTGGGGTGGGATCTGAACAGTGAGCCAGTGAAATCAGCCTTCTACCTAGGTTTGCATGCAGACGTTAAGGATGAGCTGGCAAGAGGTCCTAGACCGCAGACTATGGATCAGCTCAGCAAAGCGGCGCTAGCGGTGGGGGTGAGGCAGGAATCCAGATGGTATGACAAACAAGCGACGCGCGCAGCAAAACCTTGGTTCCCACGCTCTCAGGACAGACCACATCACCAAAACCCACCCCAGGGACCGCCCCCAGACCCGCCCAGACCAAGCCCAGAGCCGGAACCGATGGAGATCGGGGGAGCGCGCGCGCGGGCTTTTCAAACCCCGGCGGCGCCAAAACGCAAGGAGGGAAGAGGAGGGAATTGCTTTCTCTGCAACTCCCCCCGGCATCGCGTCAGAGACTGCCCTCATCGCAGGGAGTGGCAAGGAAAGGCGGGAACGGTTGTACCTTCCCCCACTGACGTAGCACCACAGCAGGGAAACGAGACAGCCTGGCTGCAGGAGACAAGGGGCAGCAGCCAGGCACAGTCAGCAGTGAACAGCCCCAGCCCGCCCACCCGCACAGAGAGGAGCAGAGCCAGCCCACCCCTCCCAGAGCAGGAGTGGTTCTAGAAGTCATGCTGACGCTCCCAAATGGCTACCCCCTGTCAGTCCTCGCCTTAATTGACAGTGGGGCATCTGCCAACTTCTTCTTGAGAAACTTTGCAGAAGAGCACCAAATCCAACTTCTGCAGCTGGATTTTCCCCTGCATGTGGCCACCATTGATGGCAGAGAGTTGCTGGGAGGGGCCATCACTCATCAAACCCCCCCCATGAGAATGACGGTGGGAAGGCACTCAGAGACACTGGCTTTCAACGTCACGACCATCTCAGACCCCCCCATCGTTTTGGGAATGAGCTGGCTGGCGCGCCACGACCCTTCCATAAGTTGGCACCAGAGATGCATCACGTTTGGGTCGGACTTTTGTCTGGAACATTGCATGCAGCACCAACCAGGGGAGGGGCCTCCGATAGCCACGGTGGCCACCATGCACGTCAAAGGGGGTGAGGCGATACCCAAGCCGTACTGGGACCTGCAGGAGGTCTTCAGCGAAGCGGAGTCCGACCACCTACCCCCACACAGGCCTTTTGACTGCCAGATCAACCTGGTGCCAGGGGCAACTATACCCCCAGCCAAGCTGTACGCCATGTCAGACCAGGAACTGGAGGATCTGCGCGCTTTCATCGACAAGAACCTCAAGCGGGGGTTCATCAGAGAAAGCAAGGCAGCAGGGGGCAGCCCGGTCTTCTGGGTGGACAAGAAAGACACGCAACAGCGCCGCCTGGTGGTGGATTTTAGACGGCTGAATTCGGTGACAGAGCCAGTGGCTTTCCCCATGCCCAGAGTGGATGATCTCCTGACAGCGGCACGCAGGGGCAAGATTTTCACCAAGCTAGACCTGAGGGGGGCGTACAACTTGATCAGGATCCGGGAAGGCGATGAATGGAAGACCACGATGTTCACGCCTCTGGGCTCTTTTGAATATCTGGTGATGCCCTTCGGGTTGCAAGGGGGCTCAGCCTGCTTCCAGGCCTTCATGCACCACGTCCTGGGGTCCCTCCTCTTCAAGAACTGCCTGGTCTTTCTGGATGACATCCTTATCTATTCCAATGACCCAGTGCAGCATGTGAAGGATGTCAGGGAGGTGTTGCAGCGCCTGAAGGACAACCACCTGTATGTGAAGCTGGAGAAGTGCAAGTTTCACACCAAGGAGGTGGACTTCTTGGGCTACAAGCTGTCAGACAAGGGACTGGCAATGGACAAGGACAAGGTGCAGACCATCCTGGACTGGCACAGCCCCAGGACGCGCAAAGATGCCCAACGACTACTAGGCTTCGCTAACTTCTACAGGAAGTTCATCCAGAACTTCTCTCGGGTCACGGCTCCCATCACCGACTGCCTGAGAGGCAAGCAGAAGTTCAGGTGGACACCAGAGGCACAAGCAGCGTTCGAAAGCCTCAAGAGGGTGTTCGCGTCAGACCAGCACCTGTTCCACGTGGTGCAGGATGCGCCCCTACGCCTGGAGACAGATGCTTCTGATAAAGCTGTGGGAGCGATTCTGTTGCAACTGGACGCCAACAGAGAGTGGAGACCCTGTGCCTTCTTCTCCAGGAAGCTGACCCAGCCTGAACGCAACTACACAGTGTTTGATAGGGAACTTCTCGCGATCCACGCGGCGTTCCAGCACTGGCGACACTTCCTGGTGGGCGCCAAGCACCCCATCCAGGTGTGCACAGACCACAAGAACCTGGAGTTCTGGAGAACGGCCAGGGTGCTCAACCAGCGGCAGATACGGTGGGCAGAGTTCTTCTCGAACTTCAACTTCTCCATCCACTACATCCCGGGGGAGCAGAACGTCAGGGCGGATGCCCTCTCCCGCAAGCCAGAGTACATGGAGGAGGAGTTGCCACCAGCACCCAGGCACGTTTTCCCCCCATCTGCATGGTCATGCGGTGCAGCAGTGGTGAGCGAGGCAGAACTCACAGCACTGACGGCAGCGGATGAATTTGCCACCCGCATCTTCAGAGACCTGAGAGGGGGGAGGGAGCAGGCCAAAGACTTTGAGGAGAAGAGGGGTTTGCTTTTTTACAGGGGAGCCCTGTACCTCCCGACCAAACAGCTGAGAGGTAAGGTTCTCAAGCAGATGCACGACAACCCAACGGCGGGTCATTTCGGAAGGGACAAAACCACGTATTCCGACTGCATGGATTGCCTTTAAGAGTTATTTCGGATCGTGGCCGCCAATTTGTTTCCAGGTTCTGGCGACGGCTCATGAACCTCCTGCAGGTGGAGGTCAGCTTGTCGACGGCTCGGCACCCGCAGACCAATGGACAGGCGGAGCGGGTCAACGCCATTCTGCAGCAGTACCTGAGATGTTACGTCAGCCAGAGGCAAACGGACTGGGTGGATCGCCTGCCACTGGCAGAATTTGCCTACAACAATGCGGTGCACGTCTCCACAGGGGTGTCGCCCTTTAAGGCCAACTATGGGCGCGACCTCAGATCTTTCCCGGAGAGGGAGGGGGAGGAGGAGGAAGAGGGCCCACAGGCCGAGGAGTGGGCAGAGGACCTGGAGACGGTGCACCAACAGCTCAGAGAACACTTGGAGAGGGCCAAGGAAGCGTATAAGAAGGGGGCAGATCGCCACAGGCGGCCGGGAGAGGTCATAAGGGTGGGGGACAAGGTTTGGTTATCCTCGGAAGGTCTTCCCACCAGGGGGCGATGCAGAAAGTTAGCACACAGGAGGCTGGGCCCCTTCACGGTCACGCAACAGGTCAACCCGGTAGCCTTCAGGCTAGCACTGCCGGAGGACATGAGAGTGCACCCAGTGTTTCATAGATCACTGCTGTCGCCGTACAGGGAAAGTACCAGGTTCAGGGACAGCGATCAGCCTCCAGAGGGAGGGGGGGAGACGGGAAACGCCCGACAGCTCAATGAGGCAACTGAGATTTTAGACTCAAGGAGAGGGGTGAGAGGACTGGAGTACCTGATAGCATGGGAGGACACTCCGCCATCCCACAATGAGTGGATACCGGCCACGGAAGTACCTGAGGAATTTTTAGTGGAAGAATTCCACGCCCTGTTCCCCCACAGGCCCAAGCCCTGGCACATGGAAAGGGAGGGAGAGGGGGAGGAGCAGGAGGAAGGGATAGCAGGCAGCAGCTCCCCATGGAGATGGGAAGCGGAATTTGAGGACACGGAAGAAGAGGTGTGGGTTTCACCGAGGTCAACGACGTCAGAGGCAGGAGAGGACTGGCAGAACATTTTTACTCCCACCAGCTCTGATGCCACTGACTTCTTGGGATTTCCGTCTTCTCAGGGGGAAGGAGAGAGATCGCAGGATTGGGGGGAAATTTTCACACCCACAGGCTCGGATGCCACAGACTTCTTGGGATTTCACTCGTCCCCAGCAAGCAGAGAGCCACTGGGGAGGAGGAGAGAGGAGCCTGGGAGGGGGGTGGATGTGAGGGACAAGGGATACAGGGAAGTCCCTCCCATCTTAAGTTCCAGCCCATCACCAAGCGCTGGAGAGAGTAAGGAGAGCTCTGCCTCCAGCGGAGAGTCAGGAAGTGGTGTCCGAGGCTCAGGCAGGGTTGTGGAGCCCATGCCTCAGGTGGGACAGGAAGTTGGACGCACGGGGGGGAGGCCAATCCCCCCAACTCCCGAATTGCGACGCAAACGTAGGGGGAAGAGGTTGGGTCTGCCAAAGTTGTGGTGCTGGAAGAAAACGCGCCAATCGCCATTCGGGAGTTCTGACACCTCACCTTAAGGAGGCATTTTTACTGCTCTGAACACTGTAAATAATCAGCACTTAATAAAAGCCTTAAAAGACCATGCTGGAGTCGTTACTCTAGAGTAGCCATACCAGGCCCTCTGACAATATACATACATTTCTTTGTTATAACGCTTGAGCTGTGCTTTGAACATTCATGCTGCATACATCCTAAGCAGAATTATGAGTATATGAAAGGTGGACCATTCAAGCAGCCATCTAAGGAAGCATAATTCAAGCTTAGCCTCTTGTCATTGGGCCCAGAAACCTTTGGCAGCACTGTTTTAGGTGTACCAGTGCACCCGCCCTCCTCTTCCAGATTTGGGGTCACCTAGTTATGCAATTCATGTACCGTCTAGTTCACGGGTGTCAAACACAAGGCCCGGGGGCCAAATCCGGCCCGCCAGACCTCGTCATGTGGCCCGCTGAGCGCCCCAGCCAGCGGGACCCAGCAGCGGGACCTTGCTGCTGAAGCGCCGCGCCGACAAAGTGCCAACAAACAGCTGGGGCCGGGGGGGGGGGTAGAAAGGCAGCCAGAGCAGCGCCACACGGAGAGTCCCGAGCCTCTGCGACGCAGAAGTGCTCTGTAGCACTTTGAATCCTCCTCCTACTGCCACGGCTCGGCACCTGGAAACGGCTGCTGCTGCTGAAGCACAGACAAAGCACCCAGCAGCGCCCCGTGGAGGAGGAGGAGGATTCAAAGTGCTACAGAGCACTGCTGTGTCCCAGAGGCTCGGGACTCTCCACACGGCACTGCCGGGCACCGACCCGGCAAGCCGCCTCCTCCTCCTCTTGCCTCACCTTCTCCTCCTCCTGCCGCGGCTCAACCTCATGAACGTGAGCTCAGCAGCAGCTCAGCCTCACGAACGTGCAACTCTGAGGCTTTACGCACTTCTCCTAAAACGGACACCCGCTGCCTCACGCTGCACAGGAAATGCTTTTTGCCCCTGGGTCCCTTCGCGCTCTTTTCTGGCGCTGAATCAAGGCGGCGACCTCCCCTTCCCTTTCTTTCTTCCTCTCTCTCGTTCTTATTCTTTCTTTCCCTCTCCTTCCTTCCTTCTTTATCTCTGTCTTCTCTCCATCTTTCTTTTTCTTTCCTTCTTTATTCCCTTCCTTCTTTCCTACTCTTCTTTCTCTCCCCTCTTTCCTTCCTCTCTCCCTCCTGCTCCCTCCTTCCTTCCTTCCTTCCTTCCTTCCGTCCTTCCCATCTTTCTTCCTCTCCCTCATTCTTATTCTTTCTTTCCCTCTCTACTTCCTTCCTTCTTTCTCCCTGTCCGTCTTCTCTCCCTCTTTCTTTTTCTTTCATTCTCTCCCCTCTTTCCTTCCTCTCTCCCTCCCTCCTGCTCCCTCTTTTCTTCCTTCCTTCCTTCCCATCTTTCTTCCTCTCCCTCATTCTTATTCTTTCTTTCCCTCTCTACTTCCTTCCTTCTTTCTCCCTTTCCGTCTTCTCTCCCTCTTTCTTTTTCTTTCCTTCTCTCCCCTCTTTCCTTCCTCTCTCCCTCCTGCTCCCTCTTTTCTTTCTTCCTTCCTTCCTTCCTTCTATCCTTCCTTCCTTCCGTCCTTCCCATCTTTCTTCCTCTCCCTCATTCTTATTCTTTCTTTCCCTCTCTACTTCCTTCCTTCTTTCTCCCTTTCCGTCTTTTCTCCCTCTTTCTTTTTCTTTCCTTCTTTATCCCCTTCCTTCCTTCCTCCCTCCCTCCCTCCCTCCCCTCCCCTCCCCTCCCTCTCCCTCTCGCTCTCCTCAGAAACATAGGATGCTGCTTTATACTTCTGGCCCTTAAACCCTGGAACCAGGAGAGCAGCTCCAGCGAGTCAACCTCAGCCAGTCCCTTTGGTGAAGGGTGGTGGCTCACTGGCAGAACATCTGTCCTGCATGCAGAAGGACCCCAGCATCTCCAGGTACTAGTAGCTCTGCAAAGGTCCTGCATGAAACCCTAGCGAGCCTCCACCACCCAGTGCAGTTACCAAAAATCATTTTTCAATAAATTGTACAATAATTGTACATTTGAATATCTACTTGCCATTATTCTGACTATGTTTCTGCTTTCAGAGCTAGTTATTACTTACATTATTACAAAAAACAGTAATAATTGAATGCAGTGACAATAATTTATGATAATAAAGAGTGGACACATAGTCCTACAGCTACAACCGGCCCTTTGAGGGTGACCAAACTGCTGATGCGGCCCCCGATGAATTTGAGTTTGACACCCCTGGTCTAGTTTGACCCAGAGTGATCAGGAGCTGACCAGAATGCTGGTTCCTCCTTTCCATTTTTAAAACTTGCAACTTCCTCCAGTTGCGGCCACCATCATCCTTTGGGTATAAAAATAGCTTCAAGTAGAATATCTGCCTGGATAGCTCAGTCGATTAGAGCATGGTGCTGATAATGCCAAGGTTGCAGGTTCGATTCCCATATGGGGGCACTGCTGCATATTCCTGCATCATTGCAGGGGGCTGGACCAGAAAATCTCAGGGTCCCTTCCAACTCTACAGTTCTATGAATCTATGACATAAAGCCATGAGAAGCCACTTACTTTCTCGATCATAGATCTTTGCAAGTCCCAATTTGTATATGCTGCCATTCTGCTCTTTGACCTCTGGGTAGGGCATTGAAACATCTGGAACAACTGAAACAGCCAATCTATGCAGTAGGATGGAACTTCTCTTTGAGACTACAGTCATACTTTGGAACTCGAATGGAATCCGTTCCAGAAGTCTGTTCAACTTCCAAAATGTCCAGAAACCAAAGCGCTGCTTCTGATTGGCTGCAGGAAGCTCCTGCAGCCAATTGGAAGCCGCGGAAGCCCCATTGGACATTCGTGTTCCAAAGAACATTCGCAAACTGGAACACTCACATGTTCTGGAACCAAAACATCTGAGTACCAAGGCGTTCGGGATCCAAGGTATGACTGTATTAGGAAATGGGTCAACTCTTTCTATGTTGCCTTAACAGGTGGTACATGTTGTATATGAATTGTAAACTTCAAGTGTTCCCTTTGCAAAAGTCCTTGTGAGCCCACTACTGATAAAAAATAAATCTAGGCTTCTTGTCAAGCGCTATCAAAGCATTCATTCAGAACCGTCTCATAGTTCTGATGTGGATTAATAAATGATGGAAGCATGCAGAAGAACAGTGTTTCTTAGGCAAAGCCAGATGACTATTGTACACATGATAACACTTACAAACATGTTGAGCGTTAATGTGGTAATTGTTCCACATGGGTGTAGGTTTTCGCAGAAGGCTGGAAAAAATCCATGAGCAAAAGCGTCAGTTCAAACGGCAAGCACAAAAGCAATTTAATCAAAGGTGCCAAACCCTGATGAATTTCTAACTCTTTGAGACTGGCAATTATTATCTCATTGAAGAATCTTTTATCATCATGTTCCCAATGCCTTTGAATGTCTGATGCCTTTTCCTCCTAGGGCACTTTGCCAGCGGGGCCAGGAGAGATATTATTTTGATAAAGGAAGATGATAACAGAATGTATTTGGGGGAAAGTGCCACATTTCTCTTGGAAAAGAGACCTCCTCAAACAGCCCCTTCTCTTTTAGGAACTGTTTGGGGAAACACTATTCCTTTCTGCTGCCTTTGAGAGACAACAGTACCTTCGTGACATTGGCAATCCCCACCTTTGTCCCCAGTCATCTCCCGGACAAAGATAATCTAACCATTCTTGGCCAAAGCTACAAATTGTTAGGGCACCAACAGGTTGGCGCGCTGAAGGCAGCAATCGGATGCAGACGGAGCCTAGGTCCACAGTCCGGGTCAGGAGAAGCCAAAGTCAGAAGCAGTCCGAGTCGGGAACCAAGTCAGATATCAGTACCGGGGTGTGACGATCACCCAAATTTAGGGACAGCATAGAATCAGGGCCGGCTCTAGGGGTAGGCTGGGTGATGCGGGGCGCCAGGGCACCAGGTCAGCAGGGGGGCGCTGCACGGCGAAGCCGCGCGGAAACCATGCTGCGCACTGCGCCCACCCACCAGCTGCGGGAAGAAACGGGGCAGGGCGGGGGCGAGCGATCCGCGCACCATGGCGCCCGGGCGCCCGACCCGCTTAAGATAGCCCTGCATAGAAGGAGTTAAAGGGATTAGCCAGTGAGAACCCTAAGGGGCAGAGTTAGGAGGACTATATAAACCCACCCTGGGAAGAGGAGGGTGTTGGTTTTGGAGGTTTGAGGAAGGGTGGCGGGGAGTTCTGAGAGGGGCAGGGGAGAGAGAGCCTGAGGGTGAGAGAGAGGTAGTGAGGAAAGAGGAAGGGAGAGATAGTTTGGAACTGTGATTGATTAAAAAGCTGTAGGTACCGGCTGGTATAGGAACTGTTATTAAAGATAGTAAGAGCTATTCATTCAGAAACCACATGCTTATGTACTGAACTTCAATAAACACAGTTTGTTCCAACATTATCCCTGACTGAAGTGAATGAAGAGATTACTAGGCATACACTAGTTGGTGGCAGCGGGTAATTGATCAGTGGTTGGTGCAAAGATAATCTAACCATTCTTGTCCAAAGCTTCAAACTGTTGGGGTGCTAACAGGTTGGCGCGCTGAAGGCAGCAGTCAGATGCAGAGGGAGCCTAGGGCCACAGTCCGGGTCAAGAGAAGCCAAAGTCAGGAGCAGTCCGAGTCGGGAAGCAGCTGAAGTCAGATATCAGTACCGGGGGTCAGAAGAAGCCAAAGTCGGGAGCAGTCCAAGTCAGGAACCAGCTGAGGTCAGGTATCAGTACCTGGGGTCAGGAGAAGCCGAGGTCAGGAACACTGGAACCAGGAACAGGATGAGCAAGGACAACCATGTGCTTTAGCACAGCAGTTGCAAGTGCTGGCAAAGGGAGCAGCCACCCTTCCTTAAGTAGCCGGCTCATCACCACGCCTCTTATGAGCTGCAGCTGCCTCCAATTGTTCCCTCCGTTTCTCAGCTCTACAGTGCTCCCTGGCCTCCGCGAAGGCATCAGAGCGAAGGCCCTGCTGCTTTAGGGGGTGTTTTTCCTCCTCTAGAACGGATTAACCGCTTTGCTCTGATGCCTTCGCGGAGGCCGGGGAGCGTTTCCGCGACTGGGCTGCAGCCGCGAAAGTGCTCCCCGGCTTCTGGGAGGCATCGGAACGAAGTCCCGGCTCTGATGCCTTCTGGAGGCTGGGGCTTCGCTGCGATGCCTTTGCGGAGGCCGGGGAGCACTTTCGCGGCTGTAGCCCAGTCGTGGAAACGCTCCCCCGCCTCCGCAAAGGCATCGCAGTGAAGTCCCGGCTCCGAGCACATAATAGAAATTCAAATAAATAAGATATGTGCTATATAGAGCAGCTGGCAGTATAGCTCCCATTTTTTTGACTAACTTATGTGATTCCAGGAGAAAAGGTTAACGCCATGAGAAGAGGAAGCGTTTCCAAAAATCGTGATGTTATCTTTTCCCCTTGTCTGGAATTGCCCTTTTAAAGCAGTAGACTTTTAATCAACAAAAAGAGGAAACAAAGACTTCCTTCCTTTAGCTGACCTGATTTCAACCGGGATGCAAGATTAGCTTTCAAAAATTTCTCTCAGGCACATCCACCCCAATTCTTTAAAAATAGCTAGATAACAAACAACTTCCTCCAGTTTTAGACTAAATATTCAGAAGAAAGCAGCACCCATTTTGATGTTTAGATACCCCAGGGATGGAGGGAGACTTACTTTAGTATAATAACAACAGCCGTCTCAGAGTTGTTCGCTTCATCAACTCCATCGCTGTTGATGTATCTGATCACAGAAAACGTGTTTTTAGGCTGATGTCTTGTAGCAACATCTTAGCCAACGCAGCAAGAAACACTTCCTAAAAGGAAATGGGGATGAAAAGGGAAGAGGGAGAACTCTGAAACCCCTGTCTCTACGTTTTTTGAGCTGAGTTGCATTGGTAACAATCAGAGCCGTCTTTCCCATAGAGCTTAGTGGTGTGCTGCGCCACAGCGCTGCCCTCTCAGGGGCGCACCAGTGAGTGGGGGAGCTGTGCGGCTTTGCCGGTGGCCTCCCCTTTCCCTGCACGCCCAGGTGTGTAGCTTGCCTCCCAAGCCTCCTGTGCATGGCAGGAGCACGGGAGGGGAGCATGGAAGAGGCGGGTGGGAATGGTTTCGATGGGGAAGCTGGAGCCTCTCCCAGCAGCTCCCTGTCAAAGCTCCCCATCAGCAAGCGAGGACCCCACCTCTCCCTTTGCGGTGCGGCGGCTTCCCGGCGGGCAGAAGGGAACTCCAAAGCGTTTGCAAAGACTCTCCTCCCCTTCACCCAGGAGCAGAAAGAGCTGCTTTGGCTGCTGCCCCTGCGACTCAATCCATGCTCTTTTCTGGAAACCAAACTGAACTCTGACTGAATTATTTCATGGGTCTGCTCAAGGTGTTTGGCTTTCCCCCCCACAGAGCCGTCCTTAGCTGTGCCCAAGTGCATTTTTATTTCTCACTTTAAAGTAGTGTTGTGAAATGCAGCGGGCTACACAGGCACACCCCGTACGTTGCATGTGTGGTTCTGGGAGAGGACAATCTGCTGCTGTCCTGCCGCATCCACCCCATAGCTGCCAAGTCTCCCGTTTTCCCGGGGAAATCCCCGTTTTTCCAGCTGTTCCTAGATGAAAAAACGGATTTTTTTTGTTTTTTCCCGGTTTATTCTGGTGCGGCGGCCATTTTGGAACTGGGCGGAGCATGCTCAGAAGCGACTTTTGATGCTGCTCTGCCCAGTTCCAAAATGGCTGCAGCGCGACTTCTGGTGCGGCGGCCATTTTGGAACTGGGCAAAGCAGCATCAAAGGTCACTTCTGAGCATGCTCCGCCCAGTTCCAAAATAGCGGCAGCGCTACTTCCTGTCTGCTATTTCCGGCACGGCCCCTTATTTCTCTGACAGCAACTTGGCAGGTATGACCCACCCACCCACTCACTTCAAGGGGATCAGGGAAGCCTGCGTGGGTGGGAGGAGCGACGTTATTTCTACCCCGGCTCAGCTTCCCGATCCCCACCCTCCTCTCCTCTCCGTTGGTGGGTTAAATGCCCTCTCATCCCTGCTTTCCTCTGTCCCACTTTCTCTCTCTCTTTTCATCTAGTAAAGGAAGGGGTAGGTTCCCCCCACCCCCAGCTCTTGCCTCTCCTTCCTTGTAGTGAAATCTTGTGGAATTTCCAAGTTCAGGTCAACAGCTCTGGGGAACCTTTCCTTAAAAAGGTCAACAACTTTGGGATCCCCCCTTTAAAAGGTCGACAACTCTGGGAAACCGGGGGGGCGGGGGGGCGAAGGGATCTTTGCACCCTGGTACCAATCGCTGTCAGATAACAAAATAGCCTACACTAGAAACATGAAGAATTAGTGGCTAATTTGAGAAATTGTACTGCAGTGCTTCTTGTGCACATGAGAGGCTTGTGAAACTTGGGATTGTGCCCAGGATATTTTGAGCCCTTGCTACTAGGAGGCCAAAAGGTGATATGAACAATATTCAAAAGGTTGATAAGAGCTTCCAAAGGGCAGTAAGCTTCTGTGCTCATAGGGCCAAAGCTGACATGGTGACCTGTTTACACAGACAAGGTAAAAGAGACCTTTACACCATGGGATTTTCTCTCTCTTTCAAATATACCATAGGAAGACCCCAAATCAAACCAGTAAAGAATCCCATGCTTACTGAGTTGAAGTCAATTGTCAAGAGAATATAATGAGATTTGCATGTGCATATGGATGCTTACAGCAAAATTTCTTCAGCAAAAGGCTTGTGTGTTCCAACAATATAAATTCCACTAGAAAAGTGATTCTATAGCCCAGTGTGATCAAACGTCAGCAAGTATCAGTTTTAAGGCATTGGTCAATATTTGACGGATGTCTATTGTTGAAGATGACTTGTCATATGTGTCCTGTTAGTGGGATGTCCCTGCATTATTTTGCTTTTGAAGTCTATTTTCAGGTCCTTTAATAGGGAAACTTTAGTGATACCAATGGAAGCTTATCTTACTGAGTCCCTATCAGCTTTTGTTGGGAGTGGGTGGTTTTCATATGAACACAGCAAGGAGAAAAGTAGACCCCCTTCCCATATACTAGGGTCCCAATCCTGAACACACACACCCCAACTGTTAAGAGAGAAAAAACTAGACAAATCAAATGCAACCACACATTTAACATTAGCTCTGATTTGACTCTTAAGAGAAAGCCTAACATACCGTAATTCACCAGTGCCTCCAACTGCAATAAAAGCTACTCAGAATTGGATCTAATTTTCAGAGTTCGCTGGGAGTTTGCTAAGGGCAGTGATCTCATTCTAGATCCTGTCTTGGCCTTTGTCCTCCACATGAACATATATATTTTGAAAAAAAATCTGTGTATACCTGCATGTTCAAGACTTTACATTATTTTCGAGGACATTTTACTTATGCTGATTTTACACATCTCTCTCTCTTTCTAAAAGTTTTTATTTATACTTTTCAAATTTATACACTTCATTAGTTTTATAACCAATTTAACATTTAAAAGTTTGACTTCCTTTCCCCTCTTTCTGCGTTTCCTTAATTTTTTAAAAAATATTTTCTGCATATCAAAATTTATTTAATTTGCTCATTTATTCATCTACTTTAAATATATACTCTTGCCAAACTGCAGGTTATTACAATAACCCTGCCAGTGTTTTAATCTGTTTACAAATAATCTGTAAATATTCAATAAACCATTTCCATTCTTTTATAATAAAAAAAATGGTTATATTGATTTCTTATTGTTCTGGTAAGTTTTGCCCTTTCTGCATATTCCATAAGTTTTTGTATCCATTCTTCCTTTGCTGGAACTTCTGCTTCTTTCCACTTTGGGGCGAGTAGCATTCTTGCCGCTGTAGTAGCATACATCAATAAATTTCTACACGGTTTAGGTAGTTCTGTCCCTATAATTCCCAAAAGAAAAGCTTCTGGTTGTTTTTTGTTTTTCTTTTACAAAAGTTATTTTGAACATCCTTTTCTATTCATTGTACAGTATATCATTTCCCGGTAAGCTTTAACCTTACTACAAGCCCACCGATTTTACACATCTCAATGTTATTTGCAACCTCTGCCAGCTGAACACCTCACTTCAACCATTGTTCCTCCTTATCCCAATGTTGTTTCTGATTTACAGTACCGATACACCTTTTGCGACTGGATTTTTGCCTTGGGTTTTCAGAAAGGTTAAATAAAACAAAAGCAAGAAAAGAAAATGTCTGCTACCGGTAATATGCACTTGTAAAAAATAGGCAACATGCCCACCTATAAATGCAAAGAACACCGTGTTTATTATAGGACAAGGAAATTCATTTGCATTGCTGACATAGCTCACCTTCAGCTGCCTCTGGGATTAGGCTATTTACAGCATCCTGACTAGCTGGAGCCAGCAATGTCAGGTCATTTTGCGGCAGAACAACCCCAAGAGTTGAATAGTTTTATGTCCACCATCTTGGATAACAGAATGTCCTTTTCTCCTTATCACGTCAAAAGCCTTCATTTCCACTTCTCCTACAGCCACTTGTGTGCCATCTTTCATGCTACAGCGGTACCTCGGGTTCCGAACGTCTCCATTGATGAATGTTTCGGAACCTGAACGCCGAAAAGCCAGAAGTAAATGCTTCCGTTTTCAAATATGCTTCGAAAGTCGAACGTCTCCCTCTGAGTTTGTCTCAATTTTCTCTATTAAATTTGAAAATGGCCGTTTTTGCCTCAGTTTCTGAATGTTTCCGAACGCAAACAGTCTTCCGGAACGGATTAGGTTCGAAAACCGAGGTAACGCTTTATTTGCCTATACCAGGTATCCAGGGCCGTCTTAAGCGCCCCTGGCGCCGTGGTGCGCTGGATCTCTCCAGTGCCCTCCCGCCCCATTTCCCAGCGCGGTGGTTTCCCAGCGCGGTGGGCGGGTGGGCGCAGCGCGCAGCTGCGCAGCGGACCGGTGGACCGGCGGGCGAGCGCAGCTCGCGGCACCCTCCTGGCGGGCCGGCGCCGTGGTGCCCTGCGCCACCCAGCCTGCACGTAGGGCCGGCCCTGCAGGCATCCCCAACCTGCTGCCCTCCAGATGTTTTGGCCTACAACTCCCATGATCCCTAGCTAACAGGACCATATATTCAGTAAAGGTTTTCCAATCTTCTTTAAACATAGGTTCTTCTAGTTCTCTCATTCTATATGTTAGGTCCTCAAGCTGCACATATTCCATCAGTTTAAGTTGCCATTCTTCTTTAGTTGGGACCTCGCTCATCTTCCCTTTTTGGGCTAACATAACATGGGCAACAGTAGTGGCATACATAAATAACCTTTTTTGACACCTAGGAATTTCCATCTGAATTATCCCCAACAAAAAGGACTCTGTTTTTTGGAGGGAAAGTAATTTTAAACATTTTTAATTGATTAATTATTGTAAGGGGGAGGGCTTACAGAGAACACCCCCCCTCATCCGAAGCAGCTCGTCTCCCAGCAGTCATGAGAGCGAAGGGTCTGATAGAGGGAGTCAGGAAACGGAAAGGGAGTGCCAGGGCTCTGGCAACATCCAAGAGCCCCTGCTCCATAAGCAGGGAGAGCGGGAGGGGGAAAGAGAGGAAAAGAATCAGTCAGACCAGAGACCCTTTCCCCCGATGCCGGAATTGAGGAGGAGGAGGAGGAAAGGGAGGCGCTTCTCAGTTCCAAGGCTTTTATGTTGGTCTAGAACGCAGAGGGGGACAGTGCAGGAATCTGACTTGAGCGAGTAGACATGAATCCAGCAGTTCGTTACACTGTAAATAATGTGCACTAATAAAAGCTTCTGAAAGACAAGCATGTGGAAGGTCGTTACTCAAGAGTAGTCACAACAACCCTGACAATTATTTTTGCATTCATCCCACCCTGGACATCTCACTCTGAGTCTCAATAGATATTTGTACAGATACAGCACTAAAATACTAGATTCGGTTCAACTCGGATCTTTCCATTGACTTTGTAAGCCCTTTGGAATTTACGTAGAGGATGGCAAGCAAATAATTAATCTGCCTAACAAAAACCCTTCTTGGTAGTAATAATAATTCTATCCAGGTTGGAAAACCAAGCTCACACCAATTACATTGTCCATGTTACGTCTATAAGAGAACAATATATGTCTGCATCAACGTTAACCTTAAAACAATGGCACCTGTCAGGACTGACGGGCGGCATTATTCTAAAACAAACCAAACATGAACACTAGAAACAGTCTCCCTGTGGGAACTAAGGCACTGGTATCGCACACCGAGGGTGGTGTCTACAACGGGTTTTTTTTTTGTCAAAAGGCGGAAGAGTTCCAATGAATGGTAATAACCTTTCCCACAGTATTTGGTCTTATTGTTTTCTAGTTACATTGCAGGGTATACAGTTTTTAAGACTGCTATGAGGTTTCAAGTGCATTCACTGTGAGCTATCGTTAGTCATAGATTATCACACGGCACCACCACAAAGGGCTTTGTAAAAGTGAAATTTGTAGAGGATACGGCTCTGAAAAGAGATAACACCCTCAACCTTCTTCTGCCACTATCTTTTGGGCAAATGAAACGATAGTGGAAATCCCATTTTGAGCAACGAGATGTGAAAAAGTGCCAAGTTAGGGCTGCCTCTGAAGACGGTTCAGAAACTTCAGCCGGTGCAGAATTCAGTGGCCAGGTTGCTCACCGGTGAAAGACGGTTTGAGCATATTACACCGATCCTGGTCCGACTGCACTGGCTACCAGTTAGTTTCTGAGCCTAATTCAAAGTGCTGTTTTTGACCTATAAAGCCTTAAATGGCTCTGGGCTGTGATACCTCAAGGACTGCCTCTTTCCATATGAACCTACCTGGACCCTGAGATCTTCATGTGTCGCCTCCTCGAGAGGTCCGGAGGGTGGCAACACAAGAATGGGCCTTCTCTGCAGTGGCTCCCCATCTATGAAATGCTCTCCACAGGGAGGTTTGCCTGGTGACTTCATTATAGACCTTTAGGCGCCAGGCAAAAACGTTCCTTTTTAACCAGGCCTTTGGTTGATCTGGCGCTGTGGGTTAAACCACTGAGCCTAGGGCTTGCTGATCAGAAGGTCAGCGGTTCGAATCCCTGTGACGGGGTGAGCTCCCGTTGCTCGGTCCCAGCTCCTGCCAACCTAGCAGTTCGAAAGCACGTCAAAATGCAAGTAGATAAATAGGAACTGCTACAGCGGGGAGGTAAACGGCGTTTCCGTGCGCTGCTCTGGTTCGCCAGAAGCAGCTTTGTCATGCTGGCCACATGACCTGGAAGCTATACGCCGGCTCCCTCGGCCAATAATGCGAGATGAGTGCGCAACCCCAGAGTCGGTCACGACTGGACCTAATTGTCAGGGATCCCTTTACCTTTACCTTTACCTTGGTTGATCTTATTGACATCCTAATGTGTTGGGGGGGGGCTATTGGGTTGTTGTTTTTATTTTTATTAGGTATTTTGTGGTTTTATATCTTGATTTTATTCTGTGAACCGCCCTGAGACCCCCGGGTATAGGGTGGCATATAAATTCAATAAATAATAGTAAGTTAGAAAGCACATATCTTGAGTTGTATAGACACAGTTCCCTCTCCTCTCTCCTCTCCTCTCCTCTCCTCTCCTACCTGCCCACCATGAAGGAAGACCCCTACGAGTTCAACAGCTCCTACCAAGAACTGTGACACTCAGGAAGCCCCAGGAGTAGAATCATAGAGCTGTAGAGTTGGGACCCCAAGGGTCATCTAGTGCAACCTCCTGCAATGCAGGAATCTCAGCTACAGCCTCCATGACACATGGCCATCCAACCTCTGCATAAAACCTCCAAGGAAGGAGAGTCCACCACCTCTCTGTCGAACAGCTCTTAGTTTAGTGGTATTACTTTAGTCAGTAAACTCCAGCCACTCTCGTCTCCCATTCGTACTGTAAAGAGAGTGAACCTGGCCCAAGCAGAAGGGAATCCCCACTCCTAAACTTCTGTAGGTGTTAATCTTAAAGGTATAACTGAATCCCTCTCACCAAAAGGGAATTAACAGCCCTACAGCAATCCTTTCCCCTCTCCTACCATCTAATTGCAGGTGGGGGAATCCTTTCTGGAGTGAGATGCTTATACGAACATTGAATAGGTTCCCGGGGACAGAGAGTTGTTCTAACTAATTTTGTTTTATTTATTTTACTTTATTTATGATTTTCAACTTTATACTTCCACTAATTTTACAATTATTTTAACATTTCAAAACCTGACTTCCTTCCCCCTCTTTCTGCGGTTCCTTAAAATAATTTTTAAAATTTTCTGCATATACAAATTAACTTAATTTGCTCATTTAGTCATCTACTTCAAATATATACCCTTAAGAAACTGCAGATTATTACAATAATCCTGTCAATATTCTTACCTGTTTATTTGTAAATATTCAATAAACCATTTCCATTCTTTTATAAAAAAAAGTTTGTTGATTTCTTATTCTTCTGGTAAATTTCGCCATTTCTGCGTATTCCATAAGTTTTCGTATCCATTCTTCCTTTGCTGGGACTTCTGCTTCTTTCCATTTTGGGGCAAGTAACATTCTTGCCGCTGTAGTCGAATACATGAATAAATTCCTATACAGTTTGGGTAGTTCTGTCCCTATAATTCCCAAAAGGAAGGCTACTGGTTGATTTCTACAAACGTTATTTTAAACATCTTTTTCAATTCATTATATATCATTTCCCAATTGTGAAGTTATGTATAGTTATGAAGCATTTACAAATCTGAAGCTGCCAAAACTGGATTAAGTCCTGTATACAGTGAAACACTCAAGCTGCACTTTGCCTCACTCTTGCTATGTGAATGTTGATGGTGAAGCATCCATGTGTCTTGGTTTTTCCCCTTTAAAATCCTGAACACAGTTGCCATCCCCCATCACATGACCAGGCTCTATGAAATTTAGGCTGTAATCCTAATTCTCGATGGTGGTGCCCACCCTGTGGAATGCCCTCCCGTCAGATGTCAAGGAGATAAGTAACTATACAGCCTTTAGAAGACATCTGAAGGCAGCCCTGTAGAGGGAAGCTTTTAATGTTTGACACTGTATTATGTTTCTATATATGCCGGAAGGCTCCCAGAATAGCCGGGGAATGGGTGGGGTACAAATAATAAAATTCTTATTATTATTCGACCTGCGTGGTGCTGTGGTCTAAACCACTGAGCCTCTTGGGCCTGCCGATTGGAAGGTCAGCGGTTCGAATCCCTGCGACGGGGGCGAGCTCCTGTTGCTCTGTCCCAGCTCCTGCCAACCTAGCAGTTCGAAAGCACACCAGTGCAAGTAGATAAATAGGTACCGCTGTGGCGGGAAGGTAAACGGCGTTTCCGTGCGCTCTGGTTTCCGTCACGGTGTTCCGTTGCGCCAGAAGCAGTTTAGTCACGCTGGCCATATGATACGGAAAGCTGTATGTGGACAAACGCCGGCTCCCCCAGCCTGAAAGCGAGATGAGCGCTGCTGCAACCCCGTCGTCACCTTTAACTGGATGCCTTTAACTGAACCCGGGAAGTTTTGGGATGAGAACCAGATTTTTATTTTTAAAAAAAATCTGGTAAAAATATTATTTCCATCAAGTTCTAATGAATCCCATGGGGGGAACAGCTCTTTGTTGAACTAATTTTACCACCCCTCTCAGGGCTTCCAAAGTGAGCGTTAAATCTTCCAGATATGCTGGAAT